>NC_069501.1:1224468106-1224768106 GCF_027579735.1 Bombina bombina
CATCAAAATTTACATTTCACTCCTGTTGTGAAAAAAAACATACCTTTTAAACTTGACAGCCGCTCCAGCTTCCGCCGGTCGTCGCAAGTCATTTCTGACGTCAGAAAAGGTGGATCGGTCATCCTCCAATCGCGGTTTCCCCCCTGGGGGAATCAGTGTCTGATTCAACGCTGTGATTGGAGGAAGTCGGATTCCTCATTTTAGACCCAGAAAGAGGCTTTGCGACGGGCGGAGGAAGCTGGAGCTGCTGTGAAGATTAAAAGGTAAGTTTTTTTTTCACAACACAAGTGAAATGTAAATTTTGATGAATTAAAGTGCCCCTGTATTTAATCAAATTTTTAAAAACCGGGCACTTTAGCATCAAAATTTACATTCACTTTAAGTATCAATACCACTTCCCATAAACCCCCAATCATTCAGCTGAAGCAATATGGAAAAAGAAAATTACACAAGAGTATAGAGGTGCCTGAGGTTTGAAAATAGACAAAAGCTGTTTTAAAATTAAATTAAAGGGACAGTCAACATTAGAATTTTTGTTGTTAGATAGATAATCCCTTAATTACTCATTCCCCAGTTTTGCATAAACAACACAGTTATAATACACATTTTACATCTGTAATTACCTTGTATCTAAGGCTCTGCAGACTGCCCTCTTATTTCAGTTCTTTTGACAGAATTGCATTTTAGCCAATCAGTGCTCACTCCATGGTAAATTCATGTGCATGAGATCAATGTTATCTATATGAAACACACTGTCAAAATGCATTTAGTTTAGGAGGTGTCCTTCAAGGTCTAAGAAATTAGCATATGAACCTCCTAGGTTTAGCTTTCAACTACGAATGCCAAGAGAACAAAGCAAAATTGGTGATCAAAGTAAATGGAAAAGTTGTTTAAAATTACATGCCCTATTTGAATCATGAAAGTTTTTTTTGGACTTGACTGTCCCTTTAAAAGTGTGGGTCGTAGACTCTCCATGCCAGAAAAGAAAATTTATCAGGTAAGCATAAATTTTGTTTTCTTTCCAATGGCATGGAGAGTCAATTACTAGTGGGAACCAATACCCAAGCTAGAGGACACAGAATGGAAGGGAGGGAGAATAAGACAGGTGGACCTAAATAGAAGGCACCACCGTTTCCTCCCAAAGGAAGCCTCAGCTGAGGCAAAAACATTGAATTTGGGACATTTGGAAAAAGTATGCAACGAGGACCAAGTGGCCGCCTTGCAGATCTGTTCCACAGAAGCCTCATTTTTAAAAGCCCAGGAAGAAGAGACAGCCTTAGTGGAATGAGCCGTAATCCTCTCAGGAGGCTGTTGTCCAGCTGTCTCATAAGCCAACCAAATAACACTTCTCAACCAAAAGAAAATAGTAGATGAAGTGGCCTTCTGGCCTTTACATTTACCAGAGAATATAATAAAAAGGGCAGTAGATTGTTGAAAGTCTCTAGTTGCTTGCAGATGGAACTTCAGAGCATGCACAACATCCAGGTTATGCAATAGACGTTCCTTCTGAAAAGAAGGATTAGGACAGAACGAAGGAACGACAATTTCCTGATTGATATTGAGGTCCGATACCACCTTAGGAAGAAATCTTAACTTAGTAGACATGAAAAATAAGGTAAGGGGGATCACACTGCAGAGCCGAAAGCTCAGAAACTCTACGAGCAGAAGAAATAGCGAGAAGAAACAAAACTTTCCAAGACAATAATTTAATATCAACTGAGTGCATAGGCTCAAACGGAGCATGCTGCAGAACCCTAAGAACAAGATTAAGGCTCCATGGAGGAGCAACCGGTTTACACACAGGCCTGATTCTGACCAAGGCCTGAACAAAAGATTGAACATCTGGCAGGTACAAAAGAATCGACAAGGCAGAGATTGACCCTTTAAAGTACTGACTGACAAGTCTTTCTCTAGGTACTCCTGAAGAAAAGACAGTATGTGGGGAACCCTCACGCGACACCAAGAGAAACTCCTAGATTCGCACCACTAAAGGTATTTACGCCACACCTTATGGTAAATCTTGCGGATTCCCGGCTTACGAACCTGAAGCATGGTATCAACCTTTTCTGAAAAACCACATCTAGAAAAGACTAGGCTTCAATCTCCAAGAGGTCAGCTTCAGAGAATCTAGGTTTGGATGTAGTGGATCCAATCTTATCTCGCTCATAGGTCCTTTTCTGTCTCCTTTGCTGGCGGCGACTCCTCTCTATTGTCTCTGTCTGTTGGAGTACCTCAAGGCTCTGTAATGGGTCCTCTTCTCGATTTATACTTCCTCACTGGGAAAACTTATCAGTAGCTATGGCTTCAACTATCAACTCTATGCTGATGATACTCAGATCTACCTATCCACCCCTACACTCTCTCCTTCTGTCCTTTCTCACATCAGTGCCTGCTTAGCTGGCATTTCTTCTTGGATGGCCTCTCACCACCTAAAAATCAACATTGAAATCCTGCCACTTTCCCTGTTTTTGTGTCATTTGTACTACAATTCTCTGTGTTTTGCATTTGCCTGTAGTCTGTGTAATCATTTATTACTCTGCTGATATTGTCTTCATCTATGTGATGTTCAAACCTTGCAAATATTTGTTATGATTCCTAATTTTATAATTTCACTAATGGTATAACCCCAGCCTCCCACAAATTCTATTGTCTGTTATTTTTAACTTATCTCACCCTGAATCACACTTTCCCAATTGGCCTTTGACTGTCTTTGATCTTGTCATTACCTAATTTATTGCATTCAGCTGAATGCTCTGGCCTATTTAACACTGCTATGGGGAAAGCAATGCAGGGGTAGCAATACAGGCTTAGGTAGAAATATTGTAAGATCATCTGTTGACATCTCTTAAGTGAACATTTATAAGTGAGGCACAACGAATTATACAAGAATTCAACAAGGAGTGGACAAGGGATAAGGCAAGTTCTGTTTTTATACTGAGTTTTTTTATACACTGACTATTTTGTAAAAATGCTAAATATCTTCATATTCCTTTTTGCCACCTTTTGTCTGTTTAACAAACTACTTTACTCAATTACTCCTTCCCCCTCACCACCTGCACTGCTCGTTAGCCCATCTCTCTTAACCTCACCTTACTTTTGTATTCATGAACTTCACACATTCCTAAAGACTCTCTCTCCCCCTTGCAACTCATCACAAAAACAGTCTCACTACTGCAAATCTGCATCTCATGTCACTCTCCCTCTTGCTCATACTAGCTGCTGGCAACATCTAATCCTGGTCCCCCACATTTTCCTTGCCCTGCACACCCATGTGTACCCGTCAATAGACTTCAAAAACAAAACTCTGGTAACCCTAATCTCATTCCTGTTGCATCTAAAGCCATCACCCCCTTCACTTGCGCACTTTGAAACTCTCGCTCTCTTTGCAACAAGCTCACTTTTATCCATGACCTATATCTCACACTCTCTCAATCTTCTGGCTCTCACAGAAACTTTGCTCTCTCCTTCAGACACTGCTTCTTCTGCTGCACTGTCACATGGGGGTCTCCACTTCAGCCACACTCCTAGGTTTGACAATAGACAAGGAGGTGGTGCTGGTATTTTACTTTGCTCTAGTTGCACCTTTCACCAAATACAGCCCTTCTCTTTCCTCACATTTTCTTAATTCGAAACACACATTATTCGCTTATTCTCTCCCCTCTCTTTATGCGTTGCAGTCATATACCGCCCCCCTGGCTCCGCGGCTTTATTTCTAAATCACTTTGCCGCCTGGCTACCTTACTTCCTTTCCTCGGATACCCCTGCCCTCATTCTCGTTGACTTCAACCTACCTGTTGATAATTCCACTGCCTCCTCTGCTAAACAACTTCTGCAACTCACTTCCTCTTTCAGCCTGTCACAATGGACTGACTCGCCCACTCACAAAGATGGTCACTCCCTTGATCTGATTTTCAGTTATCGATGCACTTCACAAACTCACCTTTTCCTCTTTTCTGACCACCACCTCCTAACTTGTAACATCACCTCCCTCCCTACAACTCTCCCTCCTTCTACCCCTCAGACTAAACTTTCCAGAAGTATCAAGTCACTAGATCAGCAACAGCATGCTAGCTCTCTTGAACCTCTTCTCTTTTCTATCCCCTCTTTTTCCTGTCCTGATGAATCTACCACTATAACTCCACCCTTACATCGGTCCTTGATAATCTGGCCCCACCTACCATAGCTCGAAAAACATACATATCCTCAGCCCTGGCATACTCCTCTGACACGGTACCTATGTAGGATGTTCCCGTACTGCTGAGAGACACTGGAGGAAATCTCAGAGTTCTGCTGACTTTCTTCACTATAAATTCATCTTGAACTCTTAATATTCTGCCCTTAATCTATTTAAGCAACATTACTTCTCCACTCTTATCTCTACTCTTTCTTCAAACCCAAAACGTCTGTTCTCTACATTCAATATTCTTCTCCGCCCACCCCCACCTCAACTTTTCTCTCAGCTCAAGATTTTTCAAGCGACTTCAACAACAAAATAGACTCCATCAGAAATGAAATCAGCTCTCAACACACTACCGGTCTCATTCATCCAAAACCCATATAGACATAAATTTAGCTCTTTTGCAGCTGTTACAGAGGAAGAAATTTCTGCCCTTATACTTTCCTCTCATCTCACTACCTGTCCCCTCAACCCCATCCCCTCACAACTACTCCCCTCTCTTCTACCCTTACCCCTATACTCACACACGTATTCAACCTCTCCCTCAGCAATGGTATAGTTCCCACATTAAATATGCATTAGTCACACCTATCCTCAAAAAACTTCTCTCGATCCAACCTCCCCATCCAACTACCACCCTATTTCCCTACTCCGTCTTGCCTCAAAGCTTCTTGAAAAACTAGTATATGCACGTCTATCCAATTTCCTTACATTAAACTCCCTCCTTGATCCACTGCTATATGGTTTTCGCCCCTTCACTCAACAGAGGCAGCAATTGTTAAGGTTAACAATGACCTACTTACAGCAAAATCAAAAGGCCACTTCTCTTTACTTATCCTCCTTGAACTGTCTGCAGCCTTTGATACTATCGACCACCCTCTTTTGCTCCATACCCTCCAAACCTTCGTCATCTGTGACACGGCTCTCTCTTGGTACTCTTCCTATCTGTCTAACCGTACCTTTAGTGTAGCCTTCTCTGGGGCATCCTCTGCCCCGTTACCTCTTTCTGTTGGGGTACCGCAAGGCCCGGTTCCCTTCTCTTCTCAATCTACACTTCCTCATTAGGTTCCTTAATAAAGGCCCACGGGTTTCACTATCATCTGTATGCCGATGACACCAAAATCTACCTCTCTGCACCAGAACTATCTCCTTCCTTGCTAACCTGTGTCACTAACTGTCTCTCTCATATCTCATCTTGGATGTCCTCTCACTACCTCAAGCTAAATATCTCCAAAACCGAGCTCCTTATTTTCCCCCCTTCTTCCAAAATCTCCACACCCCATGTATCTATAACTGTTGATAACTCCATCATTACCCCAACCTCACATGCCTGATGTCTTGGTGTCACACTTGACTCAGATCTTTCTTCCTCACATTCAGTCCTTGGCTAAAGCCTGCCACTTCCACCTTAAAAACATAGCTAAAATCAGACATTTCCTTACACAAGAAACAACTAAGATTTTAATACACTCTCTCATCCTTTCCCGCCTCGACTACTGCAACTCCATCCTCTCTGGTCTCCCTATCTGCCGCCTAGCTCCTTTACAATCCATAATGAATGCCTCTGCCAGGCTCATCTTCCTTACACGTCGCTCTAAATCTGATGCACCTCTCTGCCAATCCCTTCACTGGCTCTCTCTTGCCTCCAGGATTAAACACAAAATTATCACTCTGACTTATAAAACCCTCAATTGCATTGCTTCCCCCTACATCTCAGACCTTGTCTCCAGATACTCTCCCTCCTTACCTTTTCACTCCGCTCATGATCTCCTACTCTCCTCCTCTCGTTACCTCCACACATTCCAGTTTACAAGATTTCTCCAGACTGGCTCCCATCTTCTGGAACTCTCTGCCTCGCTCCACAAGACTCTCCCCTAGATTTAAAAGCTTCAAGTGCTCCTTGAAGAATGTACTATTTAGGGACGCATACAACCTACACTAACTTTCCTATCTCCACTGCTATCCCCTTAAACCCCATAGCATGTAAGCCTATGAGCCCTATGAGCCCAGCTGTTTGTATTCCACCTTCATAAGAGCCGACTACAACAGTGCAACTCTCGGCAGGGGCCTCTACCCATTCGATCCCTGTTATTGTTTTTATATACCATGTTCATAGCACTGCGGAACCTGTTAGCGCTCTACAAATAACTGATAATAATAACAAGTCCAAGAGTGAGCTTATTCCTATCCCTTTAATTCTACCCCGGTTTCTAACATTTAATCACTGTTGGTGACACCACTATCTCCCCATCCCCCCCAAGTCAGCTGCCTAAGAGTTACAATTGACTCCAATCTTTCCTTCATACCTCACAACCTGTTGCAACCACCTACGCAATATTTCCAAAATTCGTCTGTTTCTGAGTGCTGAAACTACTAAACATCTAATCCACTCACTGGTAATTTCCCGACTTGACTACTTTAATAACCTACTAACTGGCCTCCCTCTCTTCCGCCTCTCCCCTCTTCAATCCATCCTAAATGCCTCTGCTAGGCTAATCCACCTCTCCTGACGCTCTGTATCTGCTGCACCTATCTGCAAGTACCTTCACTGGCTCCTCATTCAAAGCAGAATTAAATTAAAAATTCTCACACGGACGTACAAAGCCCTTACCAATGCAGCCCCCCCCCCCCCCACCTGTCCTCACTCATCAACAAATATACTCCAGCCCGCCCCCTAAAATCCAACAATGACCTGCTCATTGCAACTTCTACATTCACCTCCTCCTATGCTAGACTACAGGACTTCTCTTGAGCGGCACCACCAATCTGGAACGTACTTCCTCGAGCTGTCAGATTTTCCCCCTAACCTTTACTCCTTTAAACGCTCCCTAAAGACCTTTTTGTTCAGGGAAGCCTATCTCCAAATCAGTAATAGATGAATTCCCCTTGCCTAATAGCTGCCCTCATCTAACTCCACACCAACATCATTCCCACCTTTGCAGTCCCCACCTCCTGTTTCTCACCCTCCTACCAATCTAGATTGCAAGTTCCCACGGGAATAGAGCCCTCAATTCCCCCTGTGTTTGTTTGTTAAACTTTGTCTGGTGTCTTTTATATTGTATTGTACTGTACTTTTATCTTTGTACCCATGGACAGTGCTGCGGAATCTGTTGGCGCTTTATAAATCAAGAATAATAAAAATAATAAAAGGACCCTGAAGTAGAAAGTCCTTCCTCAGAGCCAATTTCCACAGGGGAAAGGACATCTTCACTAGGTCCGCAAACCAAGTTCTGCGAGGCCACGCTGCAGCGATTAGAATCTTTGAAGCCTGCTCCTGTTTGATACAGGCTATAACGCGAGGAAGGAGGACAAACAGAGGAAATAGATACATTAGACCGAAGTCCCATGGAACCGCCAGAGTGTTGACCAGAGCTGCTTGCGGATCCCTTGATCCGTATTTTGGAAGCTTGGCGTCCACCTCTGGGATGCGGATAGCAGATAAGTGGCAATTGTGAGGCTTCGCCCACTAAAGAATGAGAGTCACCTCCTTCATAGCTAAGAAGCTCCGAGTTCCTCCATGGAGGTTGATATATGAAACCAAAGTAATGTTGTCCGATTGAAATCTGATAAACCGGACCAAACTCAATTGAGACCAAGATATCAGAGCACTGTAGATGGCTCTCAACTCTAGGATATTTATAGGGAGGACAGACTCCTCCTGAGACCAAAGTCCCTGAGCTCTTAAGGAACCCCAAACTGCTCCCCAGCCGACAGGCTGGCATCCGTGGTCACAATCTCCCAAGATGTTCTCAGGAAGCATGTGCCCAAAAACAAATGGTCCTGGGAGATCCACCAGGACAGACAGTCTATCGTCTGGGTGTCTAGAACTATCCTCAGAGAGGTCCGAGTGGTCTCCGTTCCATTGTCTGAGCATGCATAACTGTAAAGGTCTCAGATGGAAATGAGAAAAATTAATGTCCTTGGAAGCCACCATTAGACCAATTACTTCCATACACAGAGCCACTGATGGACGGACAGAGGACTGAAGTGAAAGACAAGCAGCGAGAATCTTGGATTTTCTGACCTCTGTCAAGAAAATCTTCATGGGGATTAAGTCTATGACCGTCCCCAAAAAACATACCCTGGTATTCGGCACCAAGGAACTCTTTTCCAGATTCACCTTCCACCCATGGGAGCATAGAAACAACAAAAGAGAATCTGTATGGGATCTTGCTAAATGAATGATATCGTTCAGGTACAGAGCGACCGCAATTCTCTGAGATCTGACCACTGCCCCTAGAACCTTTGTAAAGATTTGATGGGCAGTGGCAAGGCCAAAAGGAAGGGCTACAAATTGGAAGTGTTTGTCCAGAAAGGCAAACCACAGGAATTGGAAATGTTCCTTGTGAATAGGAACATGAAGGTATACGTCCTTCAGGTCGCTGGTAGTCATGAACTGACCCTCCTGAACCAAAGGGAGTATAGAACTTATAGTCTCCGTTTTGAAGGACAGAGTCTTGAGAAATTTGTTGACACTTAACACCTGATAAAAATCATTAAAAATAATGTTTTATTATGAATTTAAATCAAGTAATCACTACTGTCTAGTTTATTTGTTCACCTTACCCCTAAGTGTTGAAAAAAATCGATTTGAAGATGAATGCCAATAAGGTGCTTGATTCTCCCATGTAAGGTGCCATCTCAATGCAGAGTCACATGACATGCACTTCATATCTCCCTAGAGTCCCTATAATTTGTGCATATAAAAAACAGCAGCAGCACTCAATGTTATGCAGACAGAGCTTGTGCTGCAGTTTGTTACAAATCTGTACAGGAATAAAACATTTTATTATTATGCTTTTCTATGTAAATAAAGGTTACTTTTTCAAACGTTACCACTGACACTCTGACATTCCTAATGTGTGTGAATGCACAGCACTCGGCAGGGTTATACATGTAAATCATTCTCATCTCTGATAAGCTCCGGTCTGGAGAGGGAGGTGCCGAGGGGGGAGAGAAAGCAGAGAGACTGAGACTCCAGTTCGTGGGAGAAAATAGACTGAATAACTCATGCTGCAAATACTTTTTCCTGGAGATTTGTTCTATACAATATTTTATTTTCATACATCTGCATTGCATATATTACTGTATATATGTAATGTAGATGCATGAAAATAAAAACAGAATTTATGCTTACCTGATAAATTACTTTCTCCAACGGTGTGTCCGGTCCACGGCGTCATCCTTACTTGTGGGATATTCTCTTCCCCAACAGGAAATGGCAAAGAGCCCAGCAAAGCTGGTCACATGATCCCTCCTAGGCTCCGCCTACCCCAGTCATTCGACCGACGTACAGGAGGAAATATGCATAGGAGAAACCATATGATACCGTGGTGACTGTAGTTAGAGAAAATAATTCATCAGACCTGATTAAAAAACAAGGGCGGGCCGTGGACCGGACACACCGTTGGAGAAAGTAATTTATCAGGTAAGCATAAATTCTGTTTTCTCCAACATAGGTGTGTCCGGTCCACAGCGTCATCCTTACTTGTGGGAACCACTACCAAAGCTTTAGGACACGGATGAAGGGAGGGAGCAAATCAGGTCACCTAAATGGAAGGCACCACGGCTTGCAAAACCTTTCTCCCAAAAATAGCCTCCGAAGAAGCAAAAGTATCAAATTTGTAAAATTTGGCAAAAGTGTGCAGTGAAGACCAAGTCGCTGCCTTACATATCTGGTCAACAGAAGCCTCGTTCTTGAAGGCCCATGTGGAAGCCACAGCCCTAGTGGAGTGAGCTGTGATTCTTTCAGGAGGCTGCCGTCCGGCAGTCTCATAAGCCAATCGGATAATGCTTTTAAGCCAAAAAGAAAGAGAGGTAGAAGTTGCTTTTTGACCTCTCCTTTTACCAGAAAAAACAACAAACAAAGAAGATGTTTGTCTGAAATCTTTAGTAGCCTCTAAATAGAATTTTAGAGCACGGACTACGTCCAAATTGTGTAACAAACGTTCCTTCTTTGAAGCTGGATTCGGACACAAAGAAGGTACAACTATCTCCTGGTTAATATTTTTGTTGGAAACAACTTTCGGAAGAAAACCAGGCTTAGTACGCAAAACCACCTTATCTGCATGGAACACCAGATAGGGCGGAGAACACTGCAGAGCAGATAACTCTGAAACTCTTCTAGCAGAAGAAATTGCAACCAAAAACAAAACCTTCCAAGATAATAACTTAATATCTACGGAATGTAAGGGTTCAAACGGAACCCCTTGAAGAACTGAAAGAACTAAATCCAGGGAGGAGTCAAAGGTCTGTAAACAGGCTTGATTCTAACCAGAGCCTGAACAAACGCTTGAACGTCTGGCACAGCTGCCAACCTTTTGTGAAGTAAAACAGATAAAGCAGAGATCTGTCCCTTCAGAGAACTTGCAGATAATCCTTTCTCCAAACCTTCTTGTAGAAAGGATAGAATCTTAGGAATTTTTATCTTGTTCCATGGGAATCCTTTAGATTCACACCAACAGATATATTTTTTCCATATTTTATGGTAAACTTTTCTAGTTACAGGCTTTCTGGCCTGAATCAGAGTATCTATCACAGAATCTGAAAACCCACGCTTTGATAAAATCAAGCGTTCAATCTCCAAGCCGTCAGTTGGAGGGAAACCAGATTCGGATGTTCGAATGGACCTTGAACAAGAAGGTCCTGTCTCAAAGGTAGCTTCCATGGTGGAGCCGATGACATATTCACCAGGTCTTTATACCAAGTCCTGCGTGGCCACGCAGGAGCTATCAAGATCACCGAAGCCCTCTCCTGATTGATCCTGGCTACCAGCCTGGGAATGAGAGGAAACGGTGGGAATACATAAGCTAGGTTGAAGGTCCAAGGTGCTACTAGTGCATCTACTAGAGTCGCCTTGGGATCCCTGGATCTGGACCCGTAGCAAGGAACCTTGAAGTTCTGACGAGAGGCCATCAGATCCATGTCTGGAATGCCCCATAATTGAGTTATTTGGGCAAAGATTTCCGGATGGAGTTCCCACTCCCCCGGATGGAATGTCTGACGACTCAGAAAATCCGCTTCCCAATTTTCCACTCCTGGGATGTGGATTGCAGATAAGTGGCAGGAGTGATCCTCCGCCCATTGAATTATCTTGGTCACTTCCTCCATCGCCAGGGAACTTCTTGTTCCCCCCTGATGGTTGATATATGCAACAGTCGTCATGTTGTCTGATTGAAACCTTATGAATTTGGCCTTTGCTAGTTGAGGCCAAGCCTTGAGAGCATTAAATATCGCTCTCAGTTCCAGAATGTTTATCGGGAGAAGAGATTCTTCCCGAGACCATAGACCCTGAGCTTTCAGGGGTTCCCAGACCGCGCCCCAGCCCACCAGACTGGCGTCGGTCGTGACAATGACCCACTCTGGTCTGCGGAAGCTCATTCCCTGTGACAGGTTGTCCAGGATCAGCCACCAACGGAGTGAATCTCTGGTCTTTTGATCTACTTGAATCGTCGGAGAAAAGTCTGTATAATCCCCATTCCACTGTCTGAGCATGCACAGTTGTAATGGTCTTAGATGAATTCGTGCAAAAGGAACTATGTCCATTGCTGCAACCATCAATCCTATTACTTCCATGCACTGCGCTATGGAAGGACGAAGAACAGAATGAATTACTTGACAAGAGCTTAGAATTTTTGATTTTCTGACCTCTGTCAGAAAAATCCTCATTTCTAAGGAATCTATTATTGTTCCCAAGAAGGGAACTCTTGTTGACGGGGACAGAGAACTTTTTTCCTTGTTCACTTTCCATCCGTGAGATCTGAGAAAGGCTAGGACGATGTCCGTATGAGCCTTTGCTTTTGACAGAGACGACGCTTGAATCAGGATGTCGTCCAAGTAAGGTACTACTGCAATGCCCCTTGGCCTTAGAACCGCTAGAAGGGACCCTAGTACCTTTGTGAAAATTCTCGGAGCCGTGGCTAATCCGAATGGAAGTGCCACAAACTGGTAATGCTTGTCCAGAAAAGCGAACCTTAGGAACTGATGATGTTCCTTGTGGATAGGAATATGTAGGTACGCATCCTTTAAATCCACCGTGGTCATAAATTGACCTTCCTGGATGGTGGGAAGGATCGTTCGAATGGTTTCCATTTTGAACGATGGAACCCTGAGAAATTTGTTTAGGATCTTGAGATCTAAAATTGGTCTGAATGTTCCCTCTTTTTTGGGAACTATGAACAGGTTGGAGTAAAACCCCATCCCTTGTTCTCCTATTGGAACTGGATGAATTACTCCCATCTTTAACAGGTCTTCTACACAATGTAAGAATGCCTGTCTTTTTATTTGGTTTGAAGATAATTGAGACCTGTGGAACCTTCCCCTTGGGGGTAGTTCCTTGAATTCTAGGAGATAACCTTGAGAAACTATTTCTAGTGCCCAAGGATCCTGAACATCTCTTGCCCAAGCCTGAGCAAAGAGAGAAAGTCTGCCCCCCACCAGATCCGGTCCCGGATCGGGGGCCATCCCTTCATGCTGGTTTGGTAGCAGTGGCAGGCTTCTTGGCCTGCTTACCCTTGTTCCAGCCTTGCATCGGTCTCCAGGCTGGTTTGGGTTGTGAAGTATTACCCTCTTGCTTAGAGGATGTAGAATTAGAGGCTGGTCCGTTTCTGCGAAAGGGACGAAAAATAAGCCTAATTTTTTAGCCTTAAAAGACCTATCCTGAGGGAGGGCGTAGGCCCTTTCCCCCGGTGATGTCTGAAATAATCTCCTTTCAAATCAGGACCAAACAGTGTTTTACCCTTGAAAGGGATGTTAAGCAATTTTGTCTTGGAAGACACATCCGCTGACCAAGACTTTAGCCAAAGCGCTCTGGCGCGCCACGATAGCAAACCCTGAATTTTTCGCCCCGCTAATTCTAGCTAATTGCAAAGCGGCATCTAAAATAAAAGAGTTAGCCAATTTAAGTGCTTGAACTCTGTCCATAAACCTCCTCATACGAAGATTCTTTATTGAGCGATTTTTCTAGTTCTTCGAACCAGAAACACGCTGCCGTAGTGACAGGAACAATGCATGAAATTGGTTGTAGAAGGTAACTTGCTGAACAAACATCTTTTTAAGCAAACCCTCTAATTTTTTATCCATAGGATCTTTGAAAGCACAACTATCTTCTATGGGAATAGTAGTGCGTTTGTTTAGAGTAGAGACCGCCCCCTCGACCTTGGGGACTGTCTTGCCATAAGTCCTTCTCTGGGGTCGACTATAGGAAATAATTTCTTAAACTATAGGGGGAGGAACAAAGGTATGCGGGCCTTTCCCCACTCACTTATTTACTATGTCCGCCACCCGCTTGGGTATAGGAAAAGCATCGGGGGGCACCGGAACCTTTAGGAACTTGTCCATCTTACATAATTTCTCAGGAATGACCAAATTGTCACAATCATCCAGAGTAGATAATACCCTCCTTAAGCAGTGCGCAGAGATGTTTTAATTTAAATTTAATGTAACAACATCAGGTTCAGCTTGTTGAGAAATTTTTCCTGATATCTGAATTTCTCCCTCAGACAAAACTCCCTCCTGGCCCCTTCAGATTGGTGTGGGGTATGTCAGAAACCGTTATCATCAGCGTCCTCTTGCTCTTCAGTGTTTAAAACAGAGCAATCGCGCTTTCTCTGATAAGTAGGCATTTTAGATAAAATGTTTGCAATAGAATTATCCATAACAGCCGTTAATTGTTGCATGGTAATAAGTATTGGCGCACTAGATGTACTAGGGGCCTCTTGTGTGGGCAAAAACTGGTGTAGACACAGAAGGGGATGATGCCCAGTACCATGCTTACTCCCCTAATTTAGAGGAATCATCTTGGGCAATATTATTATCATGTGGCATCATTGTCCCTACTTTGTTTGGACACCTATGTCACAATTATCACATATATTTAATGGGGAGAAACCTTGGCTTTCATACATATAGAACATCGCTTATCTGATGGTTCAGACATGTTAAACAGGTTAAAACTTGTCAAACAAAGCACAAAAAACGTTTTAAAATAAAACCGTTACTGTCACTTTAAATTTTAAAACAGAACACACTTTATTACTGAATATGCGAAAAAAGCATGAAGGAATTGTTCACCAAAAATTTCACCACAGTGTCTTAAAGCCCTTAAAAGTATTGCACACCAAATTTGAAAGCTTTAACCCTTAAAATAACGGAACCGGAGCCGTTTTTACATTTAACCCCTATACAGTCCCAGGTATCTGCTTTGCTGAGAACCCAACCAAGCCCAGAGGGGAATACGATACCAAATGACGCCCTTCTATAGCTTTTTCAGTGGTTCTTAGCTCCTCACACATGCATCTGCATGCCTTGCTTTCCAAAAACAACCTGCGCATTAGTGGGCGCGAAAATGAGGCTTGCCTATGACTAGAAAAGGCCCCCATCTGAAAAAGGTGTCCATACAGTGCCTGCCGTTTTTTAACAACAATCCCCAAGATTATCAATAACTATTAAGGAGATAATCTGCCAAATATGCTTAGCAAAGTAATCGTTTTAGCCCAGAAAAATGTCTACCAGTTTTTTAAGCCCTTATAAAGCCCTCTATTCTTTTACTTAATCTAAGAAAATGGCTTACCGGTCCCCATAGGGGAAATGACAGCCTTCCAGCATTACAAAGTCTTGTTAGAAATGTGGCCAGTCATACCTCAAGCAGAAAGTCTGCCAACTGTTTCCCCCAACTGAAGTTACTTCATTCAACAGTCCTGTGTGGAAACTGCAATCGATTTTAGTAACGTTTTGCTAAAATCATCTTCCTCTTACAAACAGAAATCTTCATCTCTTTTCTGTTTCAGAGTAAATAGTACATACCAGCACTATTTTAAAATAAACAAACACTTGATTGAAGGATAAAAACTACATTTAAACACCAAAAAACTCTTAGCCATCTCCGTGGAGATGTTGCTGTGCAACGGCAAAGAGAATGAACTGGGGTAGGCGGAGCCTAGGGGGATCATGTGACCAGCTTTGCTGGGCTCTTTGCCATTTCCTGTTGGGGAAGAGAATATCCACAAGTAAGGATGACGCCGTGGACCGGGACACACCTATGTTGGAGAAATATTGTTTTTTTGTTCTAGGGAGATATGAAGTGCGTGTCATGTGACTCCTGTGCTGTTAAAATATGGTGGCATACATAGCTGCAATCAAGCCCTGGATATGTATACCAATAGAAACAATTTTCTTGAAATGTTTTGTGTAAGCTGAAGTTACAGCATAAAGAGCTGTACTCAGTTTTTTATTATTACACGTAGAAGTTAGTTTGAATGATTTTTAGCAGTAAAGGGTTTTAATGTCCCTTTAAGGTCTAAAATGGGTCGAAAAGTTCCCCTTTTTCTTGGGAAGCACGAATAGGTGGAATAGAATCCTAGACCTTGTTCCGCCAGAGGAACTGGGTCAATCACTCCTAGAGAAGCGAGATCCTTCACACAGTTTAAGAAAGCCTCTCTCTATCTGGTATGCAAGATAATCTTGACAGGAGAAATCCTGCCTCTGGGAGGACAAGATTTGAATCCTATTTTGTATCCCTGGGAGACCACTTACCACTGCCCAAGGATCTGGGACATAACAAATCCAAGCCTGTTTAAAGAAGAAAAGCCTGCCCCCCACCTGATCCATGACTGGATCGGGGGCGGACCCTTCATGCTGATTTACGACTCAGAGGAAGGCTTCTTGGATTGTTACCCTTATTCCAAGGCAGGTTAGACCTCCATGAGGTCTTGGCTTGCTCAGGCCCTTGCCCTTGGGTCTACCCTCTTGTCCTGTGGCAGAAAACCAAGTAAACGTGGAAAGGATTTCAGCCAGACAGGGAGCAAATAAAGTCCTTGCCCTTAAAAGGCAGAGACAGAAGTTTAGACTTGGATGTCACCTCAGCAGACAAGGACTTTAGCCACAGGGGCTCTGCAAGATAGCAACGGCAAAGCTAGAATCTTTGCCCCCAGATGAACTACTTGCATGCTGGCATCACAGATAAAAGTAATTAGTCAGCTTAAAGCTTGATCCAATCCTGGATCTCTATATTATAGTTTCTTCCAAAATCAAATCAGACAAGCATTGCACAATAAGAGGCCGCACCCAGCAAACTGTCGCAATACTAGCAACAGGTTGCCATTGTAGACCCTGGTGTAGGAACATTTTTCTTAAGTAACCTTCCAGTTTCCTATACATGGGGTCCTTAAAGGAGGAACTATCCTCTAGAGGAATAGTGGTTCTCTTGGCTAAGGGAGATAGCGCACTCTACTTTAGGAACAGTGCGCCAAAGATCTCGCACAGAGTCAGCAACTGGAAACATCTTTTTAAAAACAGGAGACGGGGAAAAGGAACCCCCAGCTTCTCCCATTCCTGCAATATGTCAGACATGCGATCTCGAAAAGAAAATACTTCTACAGATTTGGGTTTGACATCAAATACTCTTAAGTTTATTAGCCTTTTTAGGAGTCTCTGTGACTGTAGACACAGAGTCCTCTAAAGTAGCTAGAATCTCTTTCAAAAGTAAACAGAGGGTGTTCAAGATGAAGTCTAAATGGTCCCTCCTTGAGTCCGCAGTACTAGAAACAGCAGACTCAGAATTAGAGATCTCGCCCTCAAAAGCAGTAGGAGTGATCCCTCCTCACATAACTGAGATAAACTGACTAAAGCAGCCTTGGCAGAATCAGTACATGATTTAGAAATGTGCTTAGATTTTATTTTTCTTTACCAGTAATAGGTAAGGCACTCAGAGCTGCAGAAACTGCAGGCGTTAGTTGCGCAGCAAAATCACCTGGTAATATAACACCCCCAGGAGCTGAGTAGAAACTACAGGGCACTGCTTGTGTAACTGCCAAATACTTAGACGTCTAAAAAGGAAAGTTGAGGCATGTCACGGACAAGATTATCCTAAAAGTCAAGATGGCTCTGAGAGGGTATCTTTATTTTTTGGAAAGTAACAAATTATTTACACATGTGGAACAAAATTGCAAAGAGGGGATAATCTGAGCCTCAGTGCAATATAAGAATTTATCAAAAAGACAGACAGATTATTTTCTGATTCCCATTCTGCCCTATGTACTGGATTACACCTATCCTCAAAAAAAACCTTCCCTTGATACCCCTACCTCCCCATCAACTACCGCCCCTATTTTCCTCCTCCCTCTTGCCTCAAAGCTTCTTGAAAAAACTAGTATATGCACGCCTATCCATTTACTTACGTTAAAACTCCCTTCTTGACTAGCTGCAATCTGGATTTCGTCCCTATCACTCCACAGAGACAAGCTATTGTCGAAGGTCACCAACGACCTACTCCTTGATCTGTCCGCAGCCTTTGACACTGTCGACCACCCTCTTTTGCTCCAAACCCTCCAATCCTTCGGCATCTGTGACACAGCCCTTTGTGGCTCTCTTCCTACCTGATCAAACCGTATCTTTAGTGTTGTAGCTTCTCTGGGGCCTCCTCTGCCCCGTCACCACTTTCTGTCGGGAGTACCAAAAGGCTCTGTTCTCTTCTCAATCTACATGTCATCACTAGGTTCAATAATTAAGTCCCATGGTTTCCAATATCATTTGTATGCCGATGACACCCAAATCTACTTCTCTGCACCAGACCCTATCTCCTTCCTTGCTAACCCGTGTCACTAACTGTCTTTCTCACATCTCTTCTGGATGTCCTCTCACTACATCAAGCTAAATCTCTCCAAAACTGAGTTCCTTATTTTCCCCCCTTCTTCCAAAATCTCCACTCCCAATATCTCTATAACTGTTGACAATCCTCCTCATTACCCCTACCCCGCATGCCCCAATGTCTCGGGGTCAAATTTGACTCAGATCTTTCCTTCACTCCTCACATTCAGTCCTTGGCTAAAGCCTGCCACTTCACCTTAAAACATCTCCAAAATTAGACACTTCCCTTACACAAGACCACAACTAAGATTTTAATCCACATCTCTCATTCTTTCCAGCCTTGATTACTGCAACCTCTGTCTCTCCTGGTCTCCCCACCTGCCGCCCTAGCTCCTTTACAATCCATAATGTATGCCTCTGCCAGATCAATCTTCCTTACACGTCGCTCTTCATCTGCTGCTCCTCTCTGCCAATCCCTTCACTGGCTTCCCTCTTGCCTCTAGGATCAAACACAAAATTCTCACTCTGACATACAAAGCCCATCAACTGCACTGTCTCCCCCCCTATATCTCAGACCTTGTCTCCAGATACTCTCACTCCCGTCCCCTTCGCTCTGTCTATGACCTCCTACTCTCCGGTTACCTCATCGCACTCCCGTTTACAGGACTTTCTTCAGACTGGCTCCCCATCTTGTGGAACTCTCTGCCTCGCCCCACAAGACTCTCCCCTAGTTTTGAAAGCTTCAAGCGCTCCCTAAAGACTCTACTGTTCAGGGATGCATACAACCTATGCTAAACATACATTATACCAGTTCCACTCCTCCATTGCTATCCCCTGAACCCCCCTTAAGTCCAGCTGTTTGTAGATCACCTTCTTAAGAGCTGTTTACAACAGTGCAACTCTTGGCCAGGGCCCTCATACCCAATTGATCCCCTTTAATTGTTTTGTTGTACTACCCTCTGTTTACAGCGCTGCGGAATCTTTTGGCGCTCTACAAATAACGATAATAAAAATAATAATAAATTTTAAAATTAAATCTCAATTGAATATATACACAAAAATTTTTAGATTTCCCAAAATGTAATGTAGATCAACTAAATACAAATTTTATATACTACATAAAAATGTTATTTTAACAAAATAGATGAACAACAATTACACAGGTCTCTAATTTAAGGAGGCACCGCTCTATAGTCCCAGCTCTTGCTAAGGCGACTCACTACTCCGGAAACCCAACAAGGATTCTAAAACTATGAGTGATCTAAACGCTTCCTTTCCAGAACACAATTAACACAGGATAACCCGCAACGCTAATCTCCTCAGGGAGCAAACTTGAGCGATGACGGGAGGTGCGTAGCGGATAACGGAAGTCTGTCATAGCGCGATACAGAGAAATGGCTGGGAGGTCATTTGACCGCAGTGAAAAGCTTACTGCAAAACAAGAGAGGAAAGCGTACAAATAATCAGCGCTATAAGATTCACTCACAAACGTACCGGCATTTCTATGTAACAATATGTGACATAGTTAAACACAAGTTGCAGAATTATGAAATCAGCCCCAAAAATCTGAGACCGGTGAAGGTTCCAACCCCGGTCTCAGATAATGTGCCACAAATACTGATTAACCCCTCAAGAGACCACTCTCAAGCCAAATAGCTACTAATAAAAAGTATACCTTTTTAAATAATCCCCTTAAAAGGACAGTCTACACCAGAATTTTTATTGTTTTTAAATGATAGATAATTCCTTTATTACCCATTTCCCTAGTTTTGCATAACCAACACAGTTATATAAATACACTTTTTACCTCTGTGATTATCTTGTATCTAAGCCTCTGCAAACTGCCCTTTATTTCAGTTCTTTTGACAGACATGGATTAAGCCAATCAGTGCTGGCTCCTAGGAACTCCACGTGCGTTGAGCACAGTGTTATCTATATGAGACACATGAACTAAACCCTCTAGTGGTGAAAAACTGTCAAAATGCCCCTTAGAGAAGAGGCGGCCTCTCAAGGGCATAGAAATTAGCATATGAACCTCCTCAGATTTACCTTTCAACTAAAGAACACCAAGAGAACAAATCAAATTGGTGATAAAAGTAAATTGGAAAATTGTTTAACATTACATTCCCTATCTGAATCATGAAAGTTTATTTTGGACTAGACTGTCTCTTTAAGCAGTGCCCAGTCACTATTGCCCTTCAGTATATATCCCAATTATGAAGAGATAATTAAACTGAGTCCTGGTCCACATATATTAACTCCCTTAAGTGCTGTATCCTTCTAACCTAGAATGCAAAAGCACTTACTAGAGGATCTGCTGCAGAACAGGTACAGCAACACAGGTTGACAGACTCAGCCAACCTCTGACAGGGACTGTAGAAAAAGAAAAGCAGAGTAACCAACCCTGGTTTTCTATATAGGGTAGCATAGATGTTGGAAGAGAAGCAAGGACTACCTCACCGTCTTCCAACTGCTAAAGCAACATGACTCTTAATAAACAGGATTGCATGGACACAACATAGCCCCAATCCTTGCTTGCAGGGAAAAGTACCCATTAAAGGATTAAATATTTTAAGACACCATCTTCGCACATCCTCCCCTGATGTACAAGGCAAAGACTGATGGAGGTTCTATGGGAAGTTGGAGTGATTACTTAACAGCTCTGCTGGGGTGTTCTTTGCCTCTCCTGGTGGCAGGAGTTGAATTCCCCACTAGTAATTGAATGGATTTGTGGACTCTCCTTGTAATTGGAAAGAAAATTGCTATCATAAAAGTAATTAAAAAGTTTTTGAAAGTAGCATGCTCTGTCTCACTGGATTTTCAAACCTGTCCTTAGGCCTCCCTAGCAAGGCCAGATTTTGAGTATATCTGAACTAGAGCACAGGTGAAATAATCAGTTCATTTCTAAACAGGTTATTTTACAGCTCTCACCAAAGGTAATACTGAAAATGTGGCTGTTAGGGAGGCTTTATGACAGGTTTGAAAAGCAATGCTCTATCTGAATCATGAAAGTAAACATGGGCTTCTCACAGTAACATAATCAATGAGGTTGAAAAAAATAAAAAAGATTGAAGTCCATTGGTTCAAACTATACAAATCTAATATACTGTACTTACAAAAAAGTTTCCAGTTGAGGTTAATTAATCCCATTAAAAAAGGTGTTTAACACAGGCAATTATATCCCCGAATTCTGTTTCTAGCCAGAAATGTATCCAAACCATTATTTAAATATATCTAATGTATTGGCATTCACTACCTCCTCAGGTAATAAGTTCCCACAATTTTATTGCTCTTACATTGAAAAAAACGTTTCCGTTGAGGAGATTAAATCTCCTTCTGCTCCCAGCCTTAAATTGTGTCACAAACAATTTTCTTGGATTAAACAGAGTTTCCTGCCATCTCAGTATATGGGCCCTTGAATATATTTATATAAAGTAATCATGTCACCTCTCAAGCGCCTTTTTTTCTAGAGAAAACAGACCAAGTTTGGCTAGCATCCCTCATAGCTTAAATTCTCCATTACCCTTATTATCTTTGTGGCCCTTCTATGAACTTTTTCTAGGTCTGCAATTTTTTTTTTTCAAGATCAAGTCCCCAGAACTCCATACTCAAGGTGAGGTCTAACCACGGGATTTATATAGTGACAGAATTATGCTTTCTTCCCTTGCATCAATGCATGCTAGTGTCTTATTAGCTTAGAAGCAATTGCCCTGCATTGTGCACCCATCTTTAGCTTGTTATCTATTCCTACTCCCTTTAGTCCTCTGTTTGGCTAAGTATAGTCCCATTTAACCCTTTGGCTGCTAAGCCATTTCCCACCTGTGTGCTAAGCTGATTTTGAGCTTTTTGTTGCAGTTCACATTCACACACTTTTAGAAGTTGTTTTTGTTGTGGAATAACCTATACAAACTATACACTATATTGTTTTTTTTCAGCAGACTCTGCAGATTCAAAATATATCATCATTATATGTGTATTTGTTAAGCAAATATTACAAACGTTTTCTGAGCAAAGTGCGCTGTTTAGATATATATTGCGCACTCCAATTTTGTGCTATATATACACATGTAGCCCCTTATTTGATGCACCAGGGGTGTACTTTCCAAAAAGGTGCACTTTATTTACTGTATCTTAACTTCCCAGGTGGCCACAGCTGTCTTATTGCAGACATCACCCCTAAAAATTAAGACATTATTTAAGGTTGTTATGTCTGCAAATAAACGCTCTAGCCACATGGGAAGTTAAAAAGAGGTACATAAAGTACACATTTGTATAAAGTACACACCCCTTTGGGAATCAAATGAGGGGCTACATGTATCTCTAGCCCAAAAGTGGAGTGCGTAAAAATTTACAGAATATGGTGCTTTGGTTAGAAAATATTTTTTTTCTAATTAAAGTGACATGTTCAGCTATTTCTTACACAACTCAAATTTTGCGATAATATACATGTAGCCCCTTATTTGATGTGCCAAGGGGTGTACTTTCCAAAAATGCACACCAGGGACAAAGCCGCTATCAGAATCTTGTCTAGCAGATCTAGCGTCATCCGAGAAGGAAACAAAGTTGGAGTTCATAAGGAACTCCACTGCTTCCTTGTCACTCATCAGACGCTTAGCCATAATTCTCTTTACAAAGTGAATAGATATTTTGAAGGAAATTATGCTGCTCGAAAGATATAATTTTTATTGCAAAAAAATAAGCTTCTTTGCAGTAAAAATAAGAGGGGTTTTGAAAGATGGTGAAAGCTGCACAAAGAGGGTGTTTTGAGCACCTTCCAAGGGCTCTAAAAGACTGATTATAAAAAAATCTTTTTTTAATAAAAGCATCTCTCTAACATTGACTAATTTGTTATCACATGATCCATGTGTTCATGCGATTATAAATATTATAATCGGTATCAGTATAGTAAGGGAATGTAATTTTTCTCAGCTAGGTGATCACTCCAGTAACGCTGGTTACCACAGTGATCATTTAGCTAATATACTTAAAGGGACAGTAGTCAAAATAAAACTTTTATTATTCAGATAAAACATATAATTTTAATCAACTTTCCAAATTACTTTTATCATAAAATGTGTTTTTTTCTCTTGGTATTCTTAGTTGAAACTAAACCTAGGTAGGCTGCCTCTAATCACATGCTTTTTAAATAACTTTTCACAACAAAAAGACTTATGTATGTATATTTTAAAACAATAAAAAATTCTATTGTAGACTGTCCCTTTAAATTGATTAAAAAAAAAAAAAACAGGGGACTAATTTATTTTAGGCAAATCTATTTTTATTTTATGTGCCTTTAGAGACCTCATTTTTAAAATAATTTTTAAATGTATTTATTTTTTAACTTTTTTTTTTTTTTACTACACTTTAATGACTTACGTCATTTGAAAGGTAAGGCGATTACCTTTCCAATGGTGGGTCTTGGGGGTCTGTAGCTGCTTAGATGCCCAAGATACGGGCATCTAAGCAGCATGCCCCCATCTCTCCATAACTGTCAATTGACAGTTGTTAATAAAGTTGTGTGATTAGGTCATCATGCTCTGTGTGAAGCCCCGAGCCTGCTCTTCAATATGAGGGCAATATCGGACGGGTGGAGGGAGATGGGGGCCCACAGGCCCCCCTTCAAGGTGAGTCCTAGCAACGGCATGGAAGCCGGTCGTTAGCACCTGAGGGTGAAATTAAGTGACGGCTCCATGCCGTCGTTAGCACTTAAAGGGTTAAATAATACATAGCCTGCTTATTTTACTTCAAAAATGTAGAACCTTGCATTTTTCCGTATTAAATCTCATATTCCCTTTACCTGCCCATTCTTCAATTTTTTTCAGATCCCCTTGAAAAGCAAATTCTTCCTGCTCTGACTTAATGACCTTACACAACTTTGTATCATCTGCAAAAATAGATATGTTGCCATTTAATCCTTGCCCCAAGTCATTAATATTTTTTTTTTTTTAAAACAGGGCCCAGTACTGATCCCTGGGGTACTCCACTGATTACCTTTGTCCAAGCTGAGCATTATCGTTTGCTACTACTCACTGCTCTCTGTCTTTTATCCAGTTATTTATCCATGAGCTAACATTTCCAGCTATTCCCATTCTCAATTTTGTACATTAATCTCTCATGTGGCACTGTATCAAACGCCTTTACAAAATCTAAGTATATCACATCAACTGATTCCCCTTTATCAATATTTTTACTTACTTCCTCGTAGAATTGAATTAAATTAGTTTGACATGATCTATTTCTCATAAAACCGTGTTGATTTGTACTCATAATCTTGTTTACACAAATATTTATCAATATAATCTCTTCAAGTATCTTCCCCACTATTGATGTCAGACTAATAGTCTATAGCTTCCTGGATCAACCCTGCTTCCCTTTTTAAAGAGTGGCACCACATCAGCTTTACGCCAGTCCTGTGGTACTATGCCTGAGGATAATGAGTCTTAAAAAATTAAGAGTAGAGGTTTGTCTATAACAGTGCTAAGTTCCCATAAAAACCCTTGGGTGTATTCCATCTGGGCCTGGAGTTTTATTTACCTTAATATTATGCAGTTTTTTCCAGATATCCTCTAGAGATAACCCAGTTACTGGTATGGGCTTGTATGTTCTAGTTTGTTTCAAAGTATCTCCCACTGGTTCCTCTCGTGTATACTGAAGAAAAGAATTGGTTTAGTACCTCAGCCTTCTCCCTGTCACTGTTAAACATGCTACCCTTCACACATTTTAATGTACCTATATTTTCCTTCAATTTTTTAACATTTATGTACTTAAAAAAAAAAATTTTAGGAGTTTGACTTAGAGTCCTTTGCAATTAAATGTTTCAATTTTAATTTTGGCTAATCTGATTACTTTTTTGCATGCATTGGTACATTCCTTATAAATGTGGTATAATGAGTCTGTACTATTTTCTTTAAATAACAATTTAAATGCCCTACATTTTTTTTACAAATTTTTCATAACACATTTTTTTTAGCCACATTGGCTTGGATTTATTTCTTTTACTGTTATAACCATGTGGTATGTGTTGATGTATATATATTTATTTCACAAAGTTTTAAATGTTATCCATTTATCCTCTGTAGAGAATACTTTGTCCCAATATATGTTATTTAACCATTAAAATTAAAAGTCTAAGTTAAACTTTTAAGACAATGTTTATGGAATGTGACCTTGTTATGATCACTGTTACCCAAAAGTTCTTTGACTTCTATATTTGATATTGTATCTGTATTGTTTGATAGCACTAAATTCAATATAGCTTTATTCCTAGTTGGCTCCTCTATTAATTGTTATCACAGAGAAAAAAAAAATCTCCCTCCCTTAGCTGAATTACTAGTTTAATTTGCCCAGTTATAAGGTATTTAAAATTTCCCATAATTACAGCACTGGTATTAATAGCAGTCTTTCCTGTCCCTTTAAATAACAGTAAAAAAAGAAGCATGAGCGACATGAAATACCTGCTGCATGATATGTGTGATTGCTCCGCTGGAGGAGGTGGGAATAGACTTAACCACAACAGACGTCTGTGCTGCAGTTTGGGACTGTGTGACGTGCTGGAGCAGAGTCCGCTGGGCCTGAGATGGCTGAATATGGTGCTGTTGAGACGGGTGACTCACTTGGAGAATGGAGGTTAGAGGAACGTCTCCGGAACTCACTGTTGTCGTGGAAGCCACTTGCCTGGTTTTCCCTTTAGTCACAAACACAACACAGAAGTGAGATTACCATTTTAGTGACCCTCACAATACACAGTCACGGTTATAGAAAACAGTTAAGGAGACAACACAAAGAATGGCTGCAAATTTAAGAGGTTAAATAGAATATGACATCCTAAACAACTACATTATAATATTTTACTTATTTGGGACTTCGATCATCTCTCACCTTGAAGATTGATCTCATTTTAGGCAGCATAGCTACCTTATAAACACTCACAAGGAGTAAATGATACAGAGGCAAATCCCAAGGCAGATTAACTTAAAAACATGTATGACCTCTTCATAAGGATGTTCACTCTTGGCATAAGCACTCATGGTTAGGAATACTAACATAGAATGTTTAATTTTAGGTAGCAATGTGATTTCCCCTTTTCCTGTAATTAACCCCTTTCTATAGGGATTGTGATATTAATAGCGCGGCATAAAAAAGAAAACTTAACGACCTGCGATGTACATGGTGTACATTGTGTGTCGCAGTCATTAAGGGGTTAAATGGATAGAAAGGTCCAAAATTTAAATGTGCTTGGGTGCATTTGTTTTAAATAGAAACATATTTGCAATATTCTTGTGTTAGCAAAAATGCTTCTAGTTATTACTGTTTTTCAGTGGCATACACACATATGCTGTGAGGGCCTGTGCACTAGTATTCAAGTTCAGAGAGCTAGTGGTCGGGTGTATTGTGTCTGTGAAGGCCCAATTTGTATTATATAAGCCACTGCTTATATGAAACCCAAAATTAAACTTTAATTATTCAGATAGAGCGACAATATTCCAATTTGCTTCCGTTATCAAATTTCCATTGTTCGCTTGGTGCCCCTTGTTCAAAAGCAGGAAAGTAAGTTCAGGAGCGTGCACGTGTCTGTAGCAGTATATGGCAGCAGTTTTGCAAAATGTTATACATTAGCAAGAGCACTAGATGGCAGCACTATTTCCTGCAATGTAGAACTCCAGACGTGTACGCTACATCCAAATAAATACAGAGAACACCCTAAACAGTGATACAAAAGTGTACAAATATCATAAACACAATGGAGAACTCCAATTAATGATATAGTCCATTTTAGCATTCGCATAGGATCTTCACAAGCTGCAATATAGAGCCTGGCACCCTCAAATGGAGAAAAACATAATTTATGTAAGAACTTACCTGATAAATTAATTTCTTTCATATTGGCAAGAGTCCATGAGCTAGTGACGTATGGGATATACAATCCTACCAGGAGGGGCAAAGTTTCCCAAACCTCATAATGCCTATAAATACACCCCTCACCACACCCACAATTCAGTTTAACAAATAGCCAAGTAGTGGGGTGATAAAGAAAGGAGTAAAAAGCATTAACAAAGGAATTTGGAAATAATTGTGCTTTATATAAAAAAAATCATAACCACCATAAAAAGGGTGGGTCTTATGGACTCTTGCCAATATGAAAGAAATGAATTTATCAGGTAAGTTCTTAAATAAATTATGTTTTCTTTCATGTAATTGGCAAGAGTCCATGAGCTAGTGACGTATAGGATAGTAATACCCAAGATGTGGAACTCCACAAAAGAGTCACTAAAGAGGGAGGGATAAAATAATAACAGCCATTTTCCGCTGAAAAAAATTAATCCACAACCCAAAATATAAGTTTATTTTCATAATGAAAAAAGAAAAAACTTAAACATAAGCAGATTAATCAAACAAACAGCTGCCTGAAGAACTTTTCTACCAAAAACTGCTTCCGAGGAAGCAAATACATCAAAACGGTAGAATTTAGTAAATGTATGCAAAGAAGACCAAGTTGCTGCTTTGCAAATCTGATCAACTGAAGCTTCATTTTTAAAAGCCCACAAAGTGGAGACTGATATAGTAGAATGAGCTGTAATTCTCTGAGGCGGGGTCTGACCCGACTCCAAATAAGCCTGATGAATCAAAAGCTTTAACCAAGATGCCAAGGAAATGGCAGAAGCCTTCTGACCTTTCCTAGAACCAGAAAAGATAACAAATGGACTAGAAGTCTTCCTGAAATCTTTAGTAGCTTCAACATAATATTTCAAAGCTCTTACCACATCTAAAGAATGTAAGGATCTCACCAAAGAATTCTTAGGATTAGGACACAAAGAAGGGACAACAATTTCTCTATTAATGTTGTTAGAATTTACAACCTTAGGTAGAAATTTAAATGAAGTCCGCAAAACTGCCTTATCCTGATGGAAAATCAGAAAAGGAGATTCACAAGAAAGAGTAGATAAAATTTGGAAACTCTTCAAGCAGAAGAGATGGCCAAAAGGAACAACACTTTCCAAGAAAGTAGTTTAATGTCCAAAGAATGCATAGGCTCAAACGGAGGAGCCTGTAAAGCCTACAAAACCAAATTAAGACTCCAAGGAGGAGAGATTGATTTAATGACAGGCTTGATACAGACCAAAGCCTGTACAAAACAGTGAATATCAGGAAGCTTAGCAATATTCCTGTGAAATAAAACAGAAAGAGCAGAGATTTGTCCCTCCAAGGAACTTGCAGACAAACCCTTAACCAACCCATCCTGAAGAAACTGTAAAATTCTAGGATTTCTAAAAGAATGCCAGGAGAATTTATGAGAACACCATGAAAACAGAATTTATGTTTACCTGATAAATTACTTTCTCCAACGGTGTGTCCGGTCCACGGCGTCATCCTTACTTGTGGGATATTCTCCTCCCCAACAGGAAATGGCAAAGAGCCCAGCAAAGCTGGTCACATGATCCCTCCTAGGCTCCGCCTACCCCAGTCATTCGACCGACGTTAAGGAGGAATATTTGCATAGGAGAAACCATATGTTACCGTGGTGACTGTAGTTAAAGAAAATAAATTATCAGACCTGATTAAAAAAACCAGGGCGGGCCGTGGACCGGACACACCGTTGGAGAAAGTAATTTATCTGGTAAACATAAATTCTGTTTTCTCCAACATTGGTGTGTCCGGTCCACGGCGTCATCCTTACTTGTGGGAACCAATACCAAAGCTTTAGGACACGGATGAAGGGAGGGAGCAAATCAGGTCGCCTAAATGGAAGGCACCACGGCTTGCAAAACCTTTCTCCCAAAAATAGCCTCAGAAGAAGCAAAAGTATCAAATTTGTAAAATTTAGAAAAAGTGTGCAGTGAAGACCAAGTCACTGCCTTACATATCTGTTCAACAGAAGCCTCGTTCTTGAAGGCCCATGTGGAAGCCACAGCCCTAGTGGAGTGAGCTGTGATTCCTTCAGGAGGCTGCCGTCCGGCAGTCTCATAAGCCAATCGGATAATGCTTTTAATCCAGAAGGAGAGAGAGGTAGAAGTTGCTTTTTGACCTCTCCGTTTACCAGAATAAACAACAAACAAAGACAAAGTTTGTCTGAAATCCTTAGTAGCTGCTAAGTAAAATTTGAGAGCACGAACTACATCCAAGTTGTGCAACAACGTTCCTTCTTTGAAACTGGATTAGGACACAAAGAAGGCACAACTATCTCCTGGTTAATGTTTTTTGTTAGAAACAACCTTTGGAAGAAAACCAGGTTTAGTACGCAAAACCACCTTATCTGCATGGAACACCAGATAAGGAGAAGAACACTGCAGAGCAGATAATTCTGAAACTCTTCTAGCAGAAGAAATTGCAACCAAAAACAAAACTTTCCAAGATAATAACTTAATATCAACGGAATGTAAGGGTTCAAACGGAACCCCCTAAAGAACTGAAAGAACTAGGTTGAGACTCCAAGGAGGAGTCAAAATTTTGTAAACAGGCTTGATTCTAACCAGAGCCTGAACAAAGGCTAGAACATCTGGCACAGCTGCCAGCTTTTTGTGAAGTAACACAGACAAGGCAGAAATCTGTCCCATCAAGGAACTTGCAGATAATCCTTTTTCCAATCCTTCTCGAAGGAAGGATAGACTCTTAGGAATCTTAACCTTGTCCCAAGGAATCCTGCAGATTCACACCAACAGATATACCAAATTATGTGGTAATTTTTTCTGGTTACAGGCTTTCAGGCCTGAACAAGAGTATTAATAACAGAATCTGAGAACCCTCGCTTTGATAAGATCAAGCGTTCAATCTCCAAGCAGTCAGCTGGAGTGGGTCGAACGGACCTAGAACAAGAAGGTCTCGTCTCAAAGGTAGCTTCCATGGTGGAGCCGATGACATATTCACCAGATCTGCATACCAAGTCCTGCGTGGCCACGCAGGAGCTATCAAAATCACCGACAGCCCTCTCCTGATTGATCCTGGCTACCAGCCTGGGGATGAGAGGAAACGGCGGGAACACATAAGCTAGTTTGAAGGTCCAAGGTGCTACTAGGTGCATCCACTAGAGCCGCCTTGGGATCCCTGGATCTGTACCCGTAGTAAGGAACTCTGAAGTTCTGACGAGAGGCCATCAGATCCATGTCTGGAATGCCCCACGGTTGAGTGACTTGGGCAAAGATTTCCGGATGGAGTTCCCACTCCCCCGGATGCAATGTCTGACGACTCAGAAAATCCGCTTCCCAATTTTCCACTCCTGGGATGTGGATAGCAGACAGGTGGCAGGAGTGAGACTCCGCCCATAGAATGATTTTGGTCACTTCTTCCATCGCTAGGGAACTCCTTGTTCCCCCCTGATGGTTGATGTATGAACTTGGCCCTCGCTAGCTGAGGCCAAGCTTTGAGAGCATTGAATATCGCTCTCAGTTCCAGAATATTTATCGGTAGAAGAGATTCTACCCGAGACCAAAGACCCTGAGCTTTCAGGGATCCCCAGACCGCGCCCCCAGCCCATCAGACTGGCGTCGGTCGTGACAAGGACCCACTCTGGTCTGCGGAAGGTCATCCCTTGTGACAGGTTGTCCAGGGACAGCCACCAACGGAATGAGTCTCTGGTCCTCTGATTTACTTGTATCTTCGGAGACAAGTCTGTATAAACCCCCATTCCACTGACTGAGCATGAACAGTTGTAATGGTCTTAGATGAATGCGCACAAAAGGGAACTATGTCCATTGCCGCAACCATCAAACCTATCACTTCCATGCACTGCGCTATGGAAGGAAGAGGAACGGAATGAAGTATCCGACAAGAGTCTAGAAGTTTTGTTTTTTCCTGGCTTCTGTCAGAAAAATCCTCATTTCTAAGGAGTCTATTATAGTTCCCAAGAAGGGAACCCTCGTTGACGGAGATAGAGAACTCTTTTTCCACGTTCACTTTCCATCCGTGAGATCTGAGAAAGGCCAGGACAATGTCCGTGTGAGCCTTTACTGAGGAAGGGACGACGCTCGAATCAGAATGTCGTCCAAGTAAGGTACTACAGCAATGCCCCTTGGTCTTAGCACCGCCAGAAGGGACCCTAGTACCTATGAGAAAATCCTAGGAGCAGTGGCTAATCCGAAAGAAAACGCCACGAACTGGAAATGCTTGTCCAGGAATTCAAACCTTAGGAACCGATGATGTTCCTTGTGGATAGGAATATGTAGATACGCATCCTTGAAATCCACCTTGGTCATGAATTGACCTTCCTGGATGAAAGGAAGGAGTGTTCGAATGGTTTCCATCTTGAACGATGGAACCTTGAGAAACTTGTTCAAGATCTTGAGATCTAAGATTGGTCTGAACGTTCCCTCTTTTTTGGGAACTATGAACAGATTGGAGTAGGACCCCATCCCTTGTTCTCCTAATGGAACAGGATGAATCACTCCCATTTTTAGCAGGTCTTCTACCCAATGTAAGAATGCCTGTCTTCTTATGTGATCTGAAGACAACTGAGACCTGTGGAACCTCCCCCTTGGAGGAAGCCCCTTGAACTCCAGAGAATAACCTTGGGAGACTATTTCTAGCGCCCAAGGATCCAGAACATCTCTTGCCCCAGCCTGAGCGAAGAGAGAGAGTCTGCCCCCCACCAGATCCGGTCCCGGATCGGGGGCCCGCATTTCATGCTGTCTTGGTAGCAGTGGCAGGTTTCCTGGCCTGCTCTCTTTTGTTCCAGCCTTGCATAGGTCTCCAGGCTGGATTGGCTTGAGAAGTATTACCTTCCTGCTTAAAGGACATAGCCCTTGGGGCTGATCCGTTTCTGCGAAAGGGACGAAACTTAGGTTTATTTTTGGTCTTGAAAAGACCTATCCTGAGGAAGGGCATGGCCCTTGCCCCCAGTGATATCAGAGATAATCTCTTTCAAGTCAGGGCCAAAGAGTGTTTTCCCCTTGAAAGGAATGTCAAGCAATTTGTTCTTGGAAGACGCATCCGCTGCCCAAGATTTTAACCAAAGCGCTCTGCGCCACAACAGCAAACCCAGAATTTTATCGCCGCTAACCTAGCCTATTGCCAGGTGGCGTCTAGGGTGAAAGAATTAGCCAATTTAAGAGCACGAATTCTGTCCATAATCTCCTCATAAGAAGAAGAATTACTAATAATCGCCTTTCCTAGCTCATCAAACTAGAAAACACGCGGCTGCAGTGACAGGGACAATGCATGCAATTGGTTGTAGAAGGGAACCTTGCTGAACAAACATCTTTAGCAGACCTTCTAATTTTTTATCCATAGGATCTTGGAAAGCACAACTATCTTCTATGGGTATAGTGGCGCGCTTGTGTAGAGTAGAAACCGCCCCCTCGACCTTGGGGACTGTCTGCCATCAGTCCTTTCTGGGGTCGACTATAGGAAAACAATTTTATAAATATGGGGGGAGGTACTAAAGGTATACCGGGCCTGTCCCATTCTTCACTAACAATGTACGCCACCCGCTTGGATATAGGAAAAGCTTCGGGGGGCCCCGGGGCCTCTAAGAACTTTTCCATTTTACATAGTGGTTCTGGAATGACCAGATAATCACAATCATCCAAATTGGATAACACCTCCTTAAGCAGAGCGCGGAGATGTTCCAACTTAAATTTAAAAGTAATCACATCAGGTTCAGCTTATTGAGAAATGTTTCCTGAATCTGAAATTTCTCCCTCAGACAAAACCTCCCTGGCCCCCTCAGACTGGTGTAGGGGCCCTTCAGAAACCATATCATCAGCGTTCTCATGCTCTACAGAATTTTCTAAAACAGAGCAGTCGCGCTTTCACTGATAAGTGGGCATATTGGCTAAAATGTTTTTGATAGAATTATCCATTACAGCCGTTAAATGTTGTATAGTAAGGAGTATTGGCGCACTAGATGTACTAGGGGCCTCCTGTATGGGCAAGGCTGGTGTAGACGAAGGAGGGGATGATGCAGTACCATGCTTACTCCCCTCACTTGAGGAATCATCTTGGGCATCATTTTTACTAAATTTTTTTATGACATAAAATACATATAGTTAAATGAGAAGGAACCTTGGTTTCCCCACAGTCAGAACACAATCTATCTGGTAGTTCAGACATTGTAAACAGGCATAAACTTGATAACAAAGCACAAAAAACGTTTTAAAATAAAACCGTTACTGTCACTTTAAATTTTAAACTAAACACACTTTATTACTGCAATTGCGAAAAAGTATGAAGGAATTGTTCAAAATTCACCAAAATTTCACCACAGTGTCTTAAAGCCTTAAAAGTATTGCACACCAAATTTGGAAGCTTTAACCCTTAAAATAACGGAACCGGAGCCGTTTTTATATTTAACCCCTTTACAGTCCCTGAATCTGCTTTGCTGAGACCCAACCAAGCCCAAAGGGGAATACGATACCAAATGATGCCTTCAGAAAGACTTTTCTGTGTATCAGAGCTCCACACACATGCAGCTGCATGCCATGCTGTCCTCAAAAACAAGTGCGCCATACCGGCGCGAAAATGAGGCTCTGACTATGATTAGGGAAAGCCCCTAAAGAATAAGGTGTCAAAAACAGTGCCTGCCGATATAATCATATCAAAATACCCAGAATAAATGATTCCTCAAGGCTAAATATGTGTTAATAATGAATCGATTTAGCCCAAAAAGAGTCTACAGTCTTAATAAGCCCTTGTGAAGCCCTTATTTACTATCTTAATAAACATGGCTTACCGGATCCCATAGGGAAAATGACAGCTTCCAGCATTACATCGTCTTGTTAGAATGTGTCATACCTCAAGCAGTAAGAGACTGCACACTGTTCCCCCAACTGAAGTTAATTGCTCTCAACAGTCCTGTGTGGAACAGCCATGGATTTTAGTTACGGTGCTAAAATCATTTTCCTCATACAAACAGAAATCTTCATCTCTTTTCTGTTTCTGAGTAAATAGTACATACCAGCACTATTTTAAAATAACAAACTCTTGATTGAATAATAAAAACTACAGTTAAACACTAAAAAACTCTAAGCCATCTCCGTGGAGATGTTGCCTGTACAACGGCAAAGAGAATGACTGGGGTAGGCGGAGCCTAGGAGGGATCATGTGACCAGCTTTGCTGGGCTCTTTGCCATTTCCTGTTGGGGAGGAGAATATCCCACAAGTAAGGATGACGCCGTGGACCGGACACACCTATGTTGGAGAAATATAAATCTTCCAAACTTGATAATAAATCTTCCTAGAAACAGATTTACAAGCCTGTAACATAGTATTAATCACTGAGTCAGAGAAACCTCTATGACTAAGCACTAGGTGTTCAATTTCCATACCTTCAAATTTAATGATTTGAGATCCTGATGGAAAAACAGACCTTGAGACAGAAGGTCTGGTCTTAATGGAAGTGGCCAATGTTGGCAACTGGACATCCGAAAAAGATCCACATACCAAAACCTGTGAGGCCATGCTGGAGCTACCAGCAACACAAATTATTGTTCCATGATGATTTTGGAGATCACTCTTGGAAGAAGAACTAGAGGCGGGAAAATATAAGCAGGTTGGTAACACCAAGGAACTGTTAACGCATCCACCGCCTCCGCCTGAGGATCCCTGGACCTGGACATGTACATGGGTAGTTTCTTGTTTAGATGGGAAGCCATCAGATCTATTTCTGGAAGACCCCACATCTGAACAATCTGAGAAAAACGCATCTGGATGGAGCGACCACTCCCCCGGATGTAAAGTCTGATGGCTGAGATAATCCGCTTCCCAATTGTCTATACCTGGGATATGAACCGCAGAAACTAGACAGGAGCTGGATTCCACCCAAGCAAATATCCAAAATACTACTTTCATAGCTTGGGGACTGTGAGTCCCACCCTGATGATTGACAAATGCCACAGTGATATTGTCTGTCTGAAAACAAATGAATGGTTCTCTCTTCAACAGAGGCCACACCTGAAGAGCCCTGAAAATAGCACAGTGATCTAAAATATTGATAGGTAACCTCGCCTCTTGAGATTTCCAAATCCCTTGTGCTGTCAGAGATAACCAGACAGCTCCCCAACCTGAAAGACTTGCATCTGTTGAAATCACAGTCCAGGTTGGACAAACAAAAGAGGCCCCTTGAACTATACGATGGTGATCTAACCACCAAGTCAGAGAGAGTCGAACATTGGGATTTAAGGATATTAATTGTGATATCTTTATATAATCCCTGCACCATTGGTTCAGCATACAAAGCTGGAGAGGTCTCATATGAAAATGAGCAAAGGGGATCGCGTCCGATGCTGCAGTCATGAGACCTAAAACTTCCATGCACAAAGCTACTGAAGGGAATGATTGAGACTGAAGGTTCCGACAAGCTGAAACCAATTTTAATTGTCTCTTGTCGGTTAGAGACAGAGTCATGGACACTGAATCTATCTCGAAACCTAAAAAGGTGACCCTTCTTGGAGCTGTCGCTAGGCCAAATGGAAGAGCGACAAATTGGTAATGCTTGTCTAGAAAAAAGAGAATCTCAGAAACTGATGGTGATCTGGATGAATCGGAATATGAAGATATGCATCCTGTAAGTCTATTGTTGACATATAATGCCCTTGCTGAACAAAAGGCAGAATAGTCCTTATAGTCCCCATTTTGAAAGTTGGCACTCTTACATAACGATTCAAATTTTTCAGATCCAGAACTGGCCTGAATTAATTTTCTTTCTTTGGGACAATGAATAGATTTGAATAAAACCCCAGACCATGTTCCTGAAACGGAACTGGTATGATTACCCCTGAAAGTTCCAGGTCTAAAACACACTTCAGAAAAGCCTGAGCCTTTACTAGATTTGCTGGGATGTGTGAGAGAAAAATAATCTTCTCACAGAAGGTCTTATTCTGAATCCTATTCGGTAACCTTGAGAGATAATACTCTTAATTCCATTAATTTTGGACAGAATCTGCTGGAATGAGGGCCGCACATTAATGCAGACTTGGGGGCTGGCTTTGATTTCTTAAACGGTTTGGATTTACTACAACGGAAGAAGGTTTCCAATTGGAACCAGGATTAGGTTTCTGTTCCTTATTTTGTCGAAAGGAACGAAAATGGTTAGAAGCTTTAAATTTACCCTTAGGTCTTTTATCCTGAGGCAAAAAACTCCCTTCCCCCCAGTGACAGTTCTAATAATCGAATCCAACTGAAAACTAAATAACTTATTACCTTGGAAAGAAAGAGATAGTAATCTAGATACCATGTCAGCATTCCAATATTTGAGCAACAAAGCTCTATTAGCTAAAATAGCTAAAGACACAGATTTAACATCAATTTTGATGATATCAAAAATGGCATCACAGATAAAATGATTAGCATGTTGAAGCAAGCAAACAATGCTAGACAATTCAGGATCCATTTCCTGTTGCGTTGAGCTTTCCAACCAAAAAGTTGATGCAGCTGCAACATCAGCCATAGCAATGGCAGGCCTGAGAAGATAGCCAGAATATAAATAAGCTTTCCTTAGATAAGATTCAAGTTTCCAATCTAAAGGGTATTTAAAAGAAGTACTATCTTCTATAGGAATAGTAGTACGTTTAGCAAGAGTAGAAATAGCCCCATCAATTTTGGGGATCTTTTCCCAAAACTTCAATCTAACTGCTGCCAAAGAATATGATTTTTTAAACCTTGAAGGAATAAAAGTACCAGGCCTATTCCATTCCTTAGAAATCTTATCAGAAATAGCACCAGGAACTGGAAAAACCTCTGGAGTAACCACAGGAGGTTTATAAACAGAATTTAAACATTTACTAGTTATCAAGGACTAGTTTCCTCAATATCTAATGTAATCAACACCTCTTAACAAGGAACGAATATACTCCATTTTAAATAAATAAGTAGATTTGTCAGTGTCAATATCTGAGGAAGGATCTTCTAAATCAGATAGATCCTCATCAGAGGAGGATAATTCAGTATGTTGTCGGTCATTTGAAAATTCATCAACTTTATGAGAAGTTTTAAAAGACCTTTTACGTTTATTAGAAGGCGGGATGGCAGACAAAGCCTTCTGAATCGCATCAGCAATAAAATCTTTTATATATTATATTATATATATCTTTTATATATTCACAGGTATATCATGTACATTAGATGTTGAAGGAACAACAGGCATTGTACTATTACTGATGGACACATTCTATGTATGTAAAAGCTTATCATGACAACTATTACATACCACAACTGGAGATATAATCTCCACAAATTTACAACAAATGCAACGCTTTGGTAGAACTGTTATCAGGCAGCAGGGTTCGAACAGTGGTTTCTGAGACAGGATCAGAATGAGACATCTTGCAAATGTAAGAGAAAAAACATATAAAGCAAAATTATCAATTTCCTTATATGGCAGTTTCAGGAATGGGAAAAAAAATGCAAACAGCATAGCCCTCTGACATAGAAAAAGGCAAGAGGCATATAGGAATGGGGTATTAAATAATGAAATTGTTTGGCGCCAAGTATGACGCACAGCGCAAACTGAATTTTGTTTTTGGCGCTAACAACATCCGGAAATGATTGTCATTGTAGACGCAACCATGTGCAAGGAACTCAGTGTCAACTAAGACGCCGGAAAACATAATTTATGCTTACCTGATAAATTCCTTTCTTCTGTAGTGTGATCAGTCCACGGGTCATCATTACTTCTGGGATATTACTCCTCCCCAACAGGAAGTGCAAGAGGATTCACCCAGCAGAGCTGCATATAGCTCCTCCCCTCTACGTCACTCCCAGTCATTCGACCAAGGACCAACGAGAAAGGAAAAGCCAAGGGTGAAGTGGTGACTGGAGTATAAATTAAAAAATATTTACCTGCCTTAAAAACAGGGCGGGCCGTGGACTGATCACACTACAGAAGAAAGGAATTTATCAGGTAAGCATAAATTATGTTTTCTTCTGTTAAGTGTGATCAGTCCACGGGTCATCATTACTTCTGGGATACCAATACCAAAGCAAAAGTACACGGATGACGGGAGGGATAGGCAGGCTCTTTATACAGAAGGAACCACTGCCTGAAGAACCTTTCTCCCAAAAATAGCCTCCGATGAAGCAAAAGTGTCAAATTTGTAAAATTTGGAAAAAGTATGAAGCGAAGACCAAGTTGCAGCCTTGCAAATCTGTTCAACAGAGGCCTCATTCTTGAAGGCCCAAGTGGAAGCCACAGCTCTAGTAGAATGAGCTGTAATTCTTTCAGGAGGCTGCTGTCCAGCAGTCTCATAAGCTAAACGAATTATGCTACGAAGCCAAAAAGAAAGAGAGGTAGCGGAAGCTTTTTGACCTCTCCTCTGCCCAGAGTAAATGACAAACAGAGAAGACGTTTGTCGAAATTCCTTAGTTGCCTGTAAGTAAAATTTTAGAGCACGGACTACATCCAGGTTGTGCAGTAGACGTTCCTTCTTTAAAGAAGGATTTGGGCATAAAGAAGGAACAACAATCTCTTGATTGATATTCCTGTTAGTAACTACCTTAGGTAAGAACCCAGGTTTAGTGCGCAGGACTACCTTATCCGAATGAAAAATCAAATAAGGAGAATCACAATGTAAGGCTGATAATTCAGAGACTCTTCGAGCCGAGGAAATAGCCATTAAAAATAGAACTTTCCAAGATAACAACTTTATATCAATGGAATGAAGGGGTTCAAACGGAACGCCCTGAAAAACATTAAGAACAAGGTTTAGACTCCATGGTGGAGCAACAGTTTTAAACACAGGCTTAATCCTGGTCAAAGCCTGACAAAAAGCCTGGACGTCAGGAACTTCTGACAGACGTTTGTGTAACAGAATGGACAGAGCTGAGATCTGTCCCTTTAATGAACTAGCAGATAAACCCTTTTCTAAACCTTCTTGTAGAAAAGACAATATCCTAGGAATCCTAACCTTACTCCAAGAGTAACCTTTGGATTCACACCAATATAGGTATTTACGCCATATCTTATGGTAAATCTTTCTGGTAACAGGTTTCCTAGCCTGTATTAAGGTATCAATAACTGACTCAGAAAACCCACGTCTTGATAAGATCAAGCGTTCAATTTCCAAGCAGTCAGCTTCAGAGAAGTTAGATTTTGATGTTTGAAGGGACCCTGTATCAGAAGTAGAGACCAAGGTGGACAGGATGACATGTCCACCAGGTCTGCATACCAAGTCCTGCGTGGCCACGCAGGTGCTATTAGAATCACTGATGCTCTCTCTTGTTTGATTCTGGCAATCAATCGCGGAAGCAACGGGAAGGGTGGAAACACGTAAGCCATCCTGAAGTCCCAAGGTGCTGTCAGAGCATCTATCAGGACTGCTCCTGGATCCCTGGATCTGGACCCGTAACGAGGAAGCTTGGCGTTCTGTCGAGACGCCATGAGATCTATCTCTGGTTTGCCCCAACGTCGAAGTATTTGGGCAAAGACCTCCGGATGAAGTTCCCACTCCCCCGGATGAAAAGTCTGACGACTTAAGAAATCCGCCTCCCAGTTCTCCACTCCCGGGATGTGGATTGCTGACAGGTGGCAAGAGTGAGACTCTGCCCAGAGAATTATCTTTGATACTTCCATCATAGCTAGGGAGCTTCTTGTCCCTCCCTGATGGTTGATGTAAGCTACAGTCGTGATGTTGTCCGACTGAAACCTGATGAACCCCCGAGTTGTCAACTGGGGCCAAGCCAGGAGGGCATTGAGAACTGCTCTCAATTCCAGAATGTTTATTGGCAGGAGACTCTCCTCCTGACTCCATTGTCCCTGAGCCTTCAGAGAATTCCAGACGGCACCCCAACCTAGAAGGCTGGCGTCTGTTGTTACAATTGTCCAGTCTGGTCTGCTGAATGGCATCCCCCTGGACAGATGTGGCCGAGAAAGCCACCATAGAAGAGAATTTCTGGTCTCTTGATCCAGATTCAGAGAAGGGGATAAGTCTGAGTAATCCCCATTCCACTGACTTAGCATGCACAGTTGCAGTGGTCTGAGGTGTAAGCGTGCAAAGGGTACTATGTCCATTGCCGCTACCATTAAGCCGATTCCCTCCATGCATTGAGCCACTGACGGGTGTTGAATGGAATGAAGGGTGCGGCAAGCACTTTGAAGTCTTGTTAGCCTGTCCTCTGTCAGGTAAATCTTCATTTCTACAGAATCTATAAGAGTCCCCAGGAAGGGAACTCTTGTGAGTGGAACGAGTGAACTTTTCTTTTCGTTCACCTTCCATCCATGTGAACTTAGAAATGCCAGCACTAACTCTGTATGAGACTTGGCAATTTGAAAGCTTGAAGCTTGTATCAGAATGTCGTCTAGGTATGGAGCTACCGAGATTCCCCGCGGTCTTAGTACCGCCAGAAGAGCACCCAGAACCTTTGTGAAGATTCTTGGAGCTGTAGCCAATCCGAATGGAAGAGCCACAAACTGGTAATGCCTGTCTAGGAAGGCAAACCTTAGGTACCGATAATGATCTTTGTGAATCGGTATGTGAAGGTAAGTATCTTTTAAATCTACAGTGGTCATGTACTGACCCTCTTGGATCATAGGTAAAATTGTCCGAATAGTCTCCATCTTGAACGATGGAACTCTTAGGAATTTGTTTAGGATCTTTAAGTCCAGGATTGGTCTGAAAGTTCCCTCTTTTTTGGGAACCACAAACAGATTTGAGTAAAACCCCTGTCCCTGTTCCGATCGTGGAACTGGATGGATTACTCCCATTAACAAGAGCTCTTGTACGCAGCGTAGAAACGCCTCTTTCTTTGTCTGGATTGTTGACAATCTTGACAGATGAAATCTCTCTCTTGGAGGAGAGTATTTGAAGTCCAGAAGGTATCCCTGAGATATTATCTCTAGCGCCCAGGGATCCTGAACATCTCTTGCCCAAGCCTGGGCGAAGAGAGAAAGTCTGCCCCCCACTAGATCCGATCCCGGATCGGGGGCCCTCAATTCATGCTGTCTTAGGGGCAGCAGCAGGTTTCCTAGTCTGCTTGCCCTTGTTCCAGGACTGGTTAGGTTTCCAGCCTTGTCTGTAGCGAGCAACAGCTCCTTCCTGTTTTGGTGCAGAGGAAGTTGATGCTGCTCCAGCTTTGAAATTACGAAAGGAACGAAAATTAGACTGTCTAGTCTTGGCTTTGGCTTTGTCCTGAGGCAGGGCATGGCCTTTACCTCCTGTAATGTCAGCGATAATCTCTTTCAACCCGGGCCCGAATAAGGTCTGCCCTTTGAAAGGTATATTAAGCAATTTAGACTTAGAAGTAACATCAGCTGACCAGGATTTTAGCCACAGCGCCCTGCGTGCCTGAATGGCGAATCCTGAATTCTTCGCCGTAAGTTTAGTAAGATGTACTACGGCCTCCGAAATGAATGAATTAGCTAGTTTAAGGACTCTAAGCCTGTCCGTAATGTCGCCCAGAGTAGCTGAACCAATGTTCTCTTCCAGAAACTCAATCCAGAATGCCGCTGCAGCCGTGATCGGCGCAATGCATGCAAGGGGTTGCAATATAAAACCTTGTTGAACAAACATTTTCTTAAGGTAACCCTCTAACTTTTTATCCATTGGATCTGAAAAATCACAGCTATCCTCCACCGGGATAGTGGTACGCTTAGCTAAGGTAGAAACTGCTCCCTCCACCTTAGGGACCGTTTGCCATAAGTCCCTTGTGGTGGCGTCTATTGGAAACATTTTTTCTAAATATCGGAGGGGGTGAGAACGGCACACCGGGTCTATCCCACTCCTTAGTAACAATTTCAGTAAGTCTCTTAGGTATAGGAAAAACCTCAGTACTCGTCGGTACCGCAAAATATTTATCCAACCTACACATTTTCTCTGGTATTGCAACTGTGTTACAATCATTCAGAGCCGCTAACACCTCCCCTAGTAATACACGGAGGTTTTCCAGTTTAAATTTAAAATTTGAAATATCTGAATCCAGTCTGTTTGGATCAGAACCGTCACCCACAGAATGAAGTTCTCCGTCCTCATGTTCTGCCACCTGTGACGCAGTGTCTGACATGGCCCTAATATTATCAGCGCACTCTGTTCTCACCCCAGAGTGATCACGCTTACCTCTTAGTTCTGGTAATTTAGCCAAAACCTCAGTCATAACAGTAGCCATATCCTGTAATGTGATTTGTAATGGCCGCCCAGATGTACTCGGCGCTACAATATCACGCACCTCCCTCTGAGCGGGAGATGTAGGTACTGACACGTGAGGCGAGTTAGTCGGCATAACTCTCCCCTCGTTGTTTGGTGAAATTTGTTCAATTTGTACAGATTGACTTTTATTTAAAGTAGCATCAATACAGTTAGTACATAAATTTCTATTGGGCTCCACTTTGGCATTGCAACAAATGACACAGGTATCATCCTCTGAATCAGACATGTTTAACACACTAGCAAATAAACTTGCAACTTGGAAATACAATTCAATTAGAATAATATTAAAACGTACTGTGCCTTTAAGAAGCACAGAAGATCTATGACAGTTGAAAATTAATAAATTGAAACAGTTATAGCCTCAATCCTTGTAAACAACACAACTTTAGCAAAGGTTTAATCCCATTAGCAAAGATAACAAATTCTGAAAGCAGGAAACAAATTACAGAATAAACGTTTTTTATCTCAGTCAAACTATAATTCTCACAGCTCTGCTGAGAGAAATTACCTCCCTCAAAATAAGTTTTGAAGACCCCTGAGCTCTGTAGAGATGAACCGGATCATGCAGGGAATACAATGAGTTGCTGACTGAAATATTTGATGCAGTAAAAGCGCCAAAAAAAAACGCCCCTCCCCCTCACACACAGCAGTGAGGGAGAACAGAAACTGTCAGAAAAACAGATTAAGCAACTGCCAAGTGGAAAAATAGTGCCCAAACATTTATTCACTCAGTACCTCAGTAAATGAAAACGATTTTACATTCCAGCAAAAACGTTAAACATAATCTCTAGTTATTAAACAGCTTTATGTATTTCTTACAGTGTAATTCTAGTGAAGTACCATTCCCCAGAATACTGAAGTGTAAAGTATACATACATGACATTATATCGGTATGGCAGGATTTTCTCATCAATTCCATTGTCAGAAAATAAAAACTGCTACATACCTCTATGCAGATTCATCTGCCCGCTGTCCCCTGATCTGAAGTTTACCTCTCCTCAGATGGCCGAGAAACAGCAATATGATCTTAACTACTCCGGCTAAAATCATAACAAAAACTCTGGTAGATTCTTCTTCAAACTCTGCCAGAGAGATAATAACACACTCCGGTGCTATTTTAAAATAACAAACTTTTCATTGAAGATATAAAACTAAGTATAATCACCATAGTCCTCTCACACATCCTATCTAGTCGTTGGGTGCAAGAGAATGACTGGGAGTGACGTAGAGGGGAGGAGCTATATGCAGCTCTGCTGGGTGAATCCTCTTGCACTTCCTGTTGGGGAGGAGTAATATCCCAGAAGTAATGATGACCCGTGGACTGATCACACTTAACAGAAGAAATTATGAATTTGAGTCATCGGACGTACCTTTGCGACCAAAAAAATTTTACGCCAAGAATGACGCAAAAAACTTTGGCATTTTGCGCCCTCGCAAGCCTAATTTTGACCGCAAAATATAATGAAAAAGCAGTCAATTGAGAAAAGACTATACACCAGGTAAGAAAAAATTCTCTCAATATGTTTTTTCCCAAAATATGAAACAGATTGTCTGCAAAAGGAAATATACATAAACTTGACTAATGGCAAATATAAGTACAATACATATATTTAGAACTTTATATTAATGCATAAAACCATAGCTGAGAGTGTCTTACGTAATGAAAACATACTAGCCAAACCAGTTTTGAAACAGTTAGTAGAGGTAATGGAATATGAGAGTATATCGCCGATATGAATAAGGGAGGTAGGAGATTAATCTCTACGACCGTTAACAGAGAAAACCTATGAAATAGATCTCCCGCAAGGAAAACCATTGCATTCAATAGGTGATATTCCCTTCACGTCTCTCTGACAGTGAAGGGAGTATCACCTATTGAATGAGAGGAATCAGGCTTCAAAATGCTGAGAAGCGCATATCAAAGTAAAATCTAAGCACAAAACTTACTTCACCACCTCCGTAGGAAGCAAAGTTTGTAAAACTGAATTGTGGGTGTGGTGAGGGGTGTATTTATAGGCATTTTGAGGTTTGTGAAACTTTGCCCCTCCTGGTAGGATTGTATATCCCATACGTCACTAGCTCATGGACTCTCGCCAATTACATGAAAGAAATACAAATAGTGTAGTCCTGTTAAACTCCAATTGATTAAAAGGAACTCGCATGATCAAGAGCTATGACTTTTGCTGGTACACTGAGAGCTCGTTCCTGTGTATTTAATCAATTGGAGTTTAACATGACTAAGCTATTGGTCTTTTCTCCCTTTGAGGTTGTATGGGTCCATTGCAGCTTGTAAAGATCCTACCATAATGGTAGAGGACAATATCCTTAAATGGAGTAGTGTTTTGTTACATACATGGATATCTCTTCAACAAAGAATACCATGAGAAGGAAGCAAATTTGATACCTAGAAGTAAATTGGAAAAAAAAAATTATTTTATGCTCTGAATCATGAAGGAAAAAAAAATGAGAACTACAAGTGCAGATAAGACAAGCTTACTAATGATATATTATATACATCCATTTTTTGATCACACTAGTAACACATTTATACCTAAAGAAGAAGAGGCTTTTAAAAAAGGGAAACTGTTTACAAGATGGCAACACCCTTTACTACATGGAGAATAAATACGTATAAAGATGTAAAAAAAAAAAAAAAAAACACCTCCTCTACATACTATCTTAGGCTAATAAATATATAGCATTTATTTATATATGTGCATTTTTCTATACAGAAAAAAACTCTTATTTCACTGTGTTTATTCCCTTCCACTTATGAGCAAGACCCCCCAGTAATTAGTACACAAGCTACACCTGTCTCAACAGCCGCGTCCTTCTCAGGACTGGCAATACATTGCCGCTCTTAGGCACAACTTTATATGTTTAACCCCCAAAAGGAAAGTCTTTTAAGGATTATAAACTAAATTCTGCCTTACAATATTTACTATACAAAATAAATATATTCTCTTGTCTAAAGGCATAATATAAGAAAAGTCCAAAACAGCAGCACTCCAAGTATCAAAGAGACATATTTATCAAGCTCCGTATGGAGCTTAAAGCCCCGTGTTTCTGGCGAGCCTTCAGGAACGCCAGAAACACAAGTTATGAAGCAGGTGTCTAAAGACCGCTGCTCCATAACCTGTCCGCCTGCTCTGAGGCGGAGGACAGACATCGTCGGAAATCAACCCGATCCAATACGATCAGGTTGATTGACACCCCCTGCTGGCCGCGAATCTGCAAGGGGCGGCGTTGCACCATCAGCTCACAAGAACTGCTGGTGCAATGATAAATGCCGACAGGGTTTGCTGTCTGCATTTATCGATGTGCGCCGGACATGATCCGCAATATCAGATCATGTCCGTTCGCACAATCATAAATAAGCCCCATACACTTTTTTTCAACTGAGCAACAGACAGAAAAATCCACGACGGTTCGGTCAGCAGACCTTAATCATGTGGCACCACACGATTAAGGTCTGCTGACCGAAACGTAGTGGATTTTTCTGTCTGTTGCCCAGTTGAAATAAAGTCTTTTTGATACTTAGAGTGCTGCTGTTTTGTACTTTTCTGATATTGCTGGGGTAAGTACAGTGCCCCTCAGCTTGCACCCATTGGCAGGAGTGCTGGACTTTCCTTGTTTTCTTCTAAAGGAATAATATAGTCAACATTAAACTTTTCATATTCAGATAGAGAATGCAATTTTAAACAAATGTACTTCTATTATCTAATTTGCTTTGTCTCTTTGTATCCTTTGTTGAAAATACCTTGGTAGGCTTAGCAGCAACAATGCACTTCTGGGAGCTAGCAGCTCATTGTTGGTTGCACATATATGCTTCCTGTCATTGGCTTACCCAACTTGATCAACTAGCTCCCAGTAGTGCACTGATCGTCCTTAGAGAATTTTGTTAAAGAGTAATTCTACGTGAGCTCAGGAGCGTACATGTGTCTTTAGGCATTTGGCAGTAGTGTTTGCAACTATGTGTAAAATTTCTATAAACATTGTTGCAAACACGGATGCCATAGAATACTACAGACACTCTATGCTAGCAGAGTTAACAACAATACATAACATTGCCATAAACATTGTTGCAAACACTACTGCCAGATGCCTAGACACGTGCATGCTCCTGAGCTCATCTAGGATTACTCTTTAACAAATAATAGCAAGGGAAATACGCAAAATTGATTAAAGAAGTAAATTGGAAAAGTTGTTAAAAAATACATGTTGTATCTGAATTATGACTGTTTGACTTTACTATCCCTTTAATATGGTACAAACGCTGGGACATAATATATAAAGGGATGAAGATGACTTACTGGTTAAACATCTGTCTACTATGGTCTTCCAAACCACCAGTAAATTAAATTCAGTAACACATGAGCGCACTATATTTATTTAACCACATATTTCATCAACTGGATTACCACGTATTATGGATAGTGAGTGTGCGGCTTTGTTCTGGGAGATGTATGACCACAAACACGAATAGATTGCAAAACCCCAGTCAAACTAGTTCCTGGAACCAAGACCATAATGTGGGAAAGCTGAAGTTCTGTAGTTATTAAAGGCATAACATATGCATTTTATTATTGCTTTAATGTCACAAAATGTCAGGCTTCTCCAACTAAAATATTTATATTTTGTAAAACACTTATTAAAACTGTAAAATCAAAATGTCATTAGCAGGTCACATTGATTCACACATAACCCGAAAGTTCATGGATGTAAAATAATTATATTAATAGAAAATGTTTATTAAACGCAATGTTTTAACATATAAAATGTTTCATTATTAAAAAAAGCATTGCCAAATACATTCATTATTTATTTTGCTGCCTTTTGCTGTAAAATACATATGAAAATGTTGCTTGTTACATGTTCTAAATACGGTTATCTAATTTCCTGTTACCTCTCCCCTCCCTCATCTGGTCTCCAGTCATTTACTACCCAATCCTCAGTTTTACACAACCAAAACCGTTAAATTAATATACCTTTTACTTCTGTGATTACCTTGTATCTAAGCCTCTGCAGACTGCCTCCTTATCTCAGTTCTTTTGACAAACTGGCATTTTAGCCAATCAGTGCCCTCTCATAAGTAACACCACGTGTTTAAGCACAATGTTATTTATATGGCACACATGAATTAGCGCTCTCTAGTTGTAGAAAACTGGCAAAATGCACTAAGATAAGAGGCGGCCTTCAAGGGCTTAGAAATTAGCGCATGAATGTGCCTAGGTTTAGTTTTTAACAAATTATACCATGAGCATAATCAAATTTGATGATAAAAGTGTTAAGTTGTTTAAAATTGCATGTCCTATCCGACTCATAAATATTTAAATTTTGAATAGACTGTCCCTTTAGGGTGGATTATCAGTTTGGCATCAACAATTGTGAAAGGAAAAAGGAAATTTATGCTTACCTGATAAATTTATTTCTTTTTCGATACGATAAGTCCACAGATTTCATCCTTGTGGGATTACGCCTCCTGGTCAACAGGAGGAGGAAAAGAGCACCACAGCAGAGCTGTATAAATAGCTCCTCCCTTCCCTCCCAACCCAGTCATTCAACCGAAGTTAGGAAGAGAAAGGAGAAGCCAAGGTGCAGAGGTGTCTGAAGCTTAACAAAAATATAATAACCTGTCTCAATAAAACAGGACGGGCCGTGGACTCATCATATCGAAAAATGAATACATCAAGTAAGCATAAATTTCCTTTTCTTTTTCAAGATACGATGAGTCCACGGATTTCATCCTTACTTGTGGGATACAATACCAAAACTATAGTACACGGATGAAAGGGTAGGGACAAGACAGGGAACCAAAACGGAAGGCACCACTGATTGAAGAACTTTCCTACCAAAAACAGCCTCAGATGAGGCAAAGGTATCGAATTTGTGAAATTTGGAAAAAGTGTGAAGAGAAGACCAAGTTGCAGCCTTGTAAATCTGTTCAACAGAAGCATCATTTTTGAATGCCCATGAGGAAGCCACAGCCCTAGTGGAATGAGCCGTAATTCGAGCAGGAGGCTGCTGCCCAGCAGTCTCATAGGCAAAGCGGATGATACTCTTCAGCCAAAAAGAAAGAGAGGTAGCCGTAGCTTTCTCACCTCCTACGTTTCCCAGAAAAAACAACAAATAATGAAGACGACTGGCGAAAATCCTTAGTCGCCTGTAAGAAGAACTTCAAAGCCCGTACCACGTCCAAGTTATGCAACAGATGCTCCTTCTTAGAAGGATTAGGACACAAGGAAGGAACAACAATTTCCTGATTAATATTTTTATTTGAAACAACCTTAGGAAGAAAACCAGGTCTGGTATGTAACACCACCTTATCTGAATGAAAAATAAGATTAGGAGAATCACATTGTAACGCTGAAAGCTCAGATACTCTGCGAGCAGAAAAAATAGCAACCAAAAACAAAACTTTCCAAGATAATAACTTAATATCAATGGAATGCATAGGTTCAAACGGAACCCCTTGAAGAACTTTAAGAACTAAATTCAAACTCCAAGGAGGAGCAATTGGTCTAAAAACCGGCCTGATTCTAGTCAGAGTCTGACAAAAAGATTAAACATCTGGAACATCTGCCAGACGCTTGTGTAACAAAATAGATAAAGCAGAAATCTGTCCCTTTAAGGAACTTGCGGACAACCCTTTCTCCAATCTGTCTTGGAGAAAAGACAAAATCCTGGGAAGACGAACCCTACTCCATGAGTATCTCTTGGATTCACACCAATAAAGATATTTACGCCATATCTTATGGTAAATTTTTCTAGTAACAGGCTTACGAGCCTGAATCAAGGTATCTATGATCGAATCAGAAAACCCACGCTTAGACAAAATTAAGCATTCAATCTCCAAGCAGTTAGCTGCAGAGAAACTAGATTCGGATGATGGAAGGGGCCCTGAATGAGAAGGTCTTTCCTCAATGGGAGCTTCCACGGTGGCTGAGATGACATGTCCACCAGATCGCCATACCAAGTCCTGTGAGGCCACGCAGGGAGGGAACACATAAGCTAGGCTGAAAGACCAGGGCACTGCCAAGGCATCTATCAGCTCGGCCTGGGGATCCCTGGATCTGGACCCGTATCTCGGAAGCTTGGATCTCATGGCATCTCGTCAGAATGCCAACTCCGGCCTGCCCCATCTGAGAACCAGGCTGTAAAATAGCTCCGGATGGAGTTCCCATTCTCTCGGATGAAACATCTGTCTGCTCAGAAAGTCTGCTTCCCAGTTTTCCACCCCTGGGATGTAGATCGCTGACAGATGGCAAGAGTGTGACTCCGCCCACTGTATTATCTTGGCTACTTCTGTCATCGCTAAGGAACTCCTTGTTCCTCCCTGATGATTGATGTAAGCTACCGTTGTGATGATGTCCGACTGGAACCTGATGAATTGGGCCGAAGCCAACTGAGGTCAAGCCTGAAGCGCATTGAATATGGCTCTCAACTCCAGTATGTTGATTGGAAGGAGAGACTCCGCCTGAGTCCATACACCCTGAGCCCTCAGGGAATTCCAGACTGCTCCCCATCCTAGTAGACTGGCGTCCGTTGTCACTATCACCCATGAGGGTCTGCGTGTCCCCTGGGATAGATGATCCAGTGACAACCACCATAGAAGAGAGTCCCTTGTCTCCTGATCTAGAGTTATTTGAGGAGACAAATCGGTATAATCTCCATTCTACTGTCTGAGCATGCTCAGTTGCAGAGGGCGGAGATGAAATCGAGCAAACGGAATGATGTCCATTGCGGCCACCATCAATCCAATTACTTCCATGCACTGAGCCACTGACGGCCAAGGATTGGACTGAAGGGCTCACCATGTAGCCATGAGCTTTACCCTCCTGACCTCTGTCAGAAAGATTTTCATGGAAAGAGAATCGATTAGAGTTCCCAAGAAGGCTACCCTTTTCTGTGGAATTAAACTCTTTCCCAGATTTACCTTCCACCCGTGAGTTCTCAGGAAGGAAAGGACAAGGTCGGTATAAGACTTTGCCAGCTGATAAGAGGACGCCTGGATCAGAATATCGTCTAGATAAGGCGCCACCGCAACGCCCCGCGGTCTGAGAACTGCCAACAGAGACCCCAGAACCTTTGTGAAAATTCTGGGCGCTGTGGCCAGACCGAAAGGAAGACCCACAAACTGGAAATGTTTGTCCAGAAAAGCGAATCTCAGGAATTTGTGATGATCTTTGTGAATGAGGACATGAATATATGCATCCTTTAGATCCACGGTAGTCATAAATTGACCCTCCTGGACCAATGGAAGAATGGTACGAATAGTCTCCATCTTGAAGGATGGAACTCTGAGAAACTTGTTTAGACTCTTGAGATCTAAGACAGGTCTGAAAGTTCCCTCTTTTTTGGGAACTACAAACAGATTTGAATAAAATCCCTGTCCCTGAATTGGAACTGGACAGATTACCCCCATGGAGGAGAGGTCTCTTACACAGCGTAAGAACGCCTCTCTCTTTATCTGGTCTACAGACAATCGAGAAAGAAGAAATCTTCCCCTGGGGGAAGTGTTTCTGAACTCCAGTTTGTATCTCTGAGACACTATATCTATTGCCCAGGGATCCTGAACGTCTCTTATCCAAGCCTGGACGAAGAAGGATAGTCTGCCCCCTACCAGATCCGGTCCCGGATCGGGGGCCAACCCTTCGTGCTGACTTGGGTGCATGTTTCAAGCCTGGTTGGGTCTCCACGTGGACTTGAAATGAGAATAGTTCCCTTCCTGCTTAGTGGAAGAGGGGATTCGAACGAAAATTACTCTGTCGACCTCTCTGTTTGGATTTTTTATCCTGAGGGAGGAGGTGACCCTTGCCTCCCGTGATGTCATAAATAATTTCCTTCAAGTCAGGACCAAACAGGGTCTTCCCCTTATCCAAGTCTAAACTTTTGGCTATTCCTTATAACACATCTGCAGACCAAGATTTCAGCCACAAGGCTGTACGTGCTAAGATGGAAAACCCTGAGCTCTTAATTTGGTAATTTGCAGAGAAGCATCTGTCACAAAAGAATTAGCCAATTTAAGAGCTTTAATTCTATCCTGTATCTCTTCCAAAGAAGTCTCAGTCTTAAGAGATTCTTCCAGGGCATCAAACCAATAAGCAGTCGCAGTCGTAACCGTGACAATACAGGCCACCGGTTGCAAAAGCAACTCTTGATGAACATAAAGCTTCTTAAGGAGACCCTCTAATTTCTTATCCATAGGGTCCTTAAAGGCACAACTATCCTCAATAGGGATAGTAGTTTGTTTAGCTAAAGTGGAAATAACGCTTTCCACCTTAGGAACCGTCTGCCAAGAATCCCTGATAGCATCAGCTATAGGATACATCTTCTTGAAAACGGGAGGAGAAAATGGAATACCTGGTCTCTCCCATTCCTTAGCAGTAATCTCCGAAGTTCTCTTGGGAACTGGAAAAACATCCTAATAAGAAGGAACCTCTAGATATCTGTCCAACTTACTCAATTTTTCTGGAGGAACTACAATTGAATGGCAGTCGTCCAAAGTCACCAAAACCTCCCTCAATAACAGGCGGAGGTGTTCCAGCTTAAACCAGAAAGAAACCACTTCTGAATCCGTCGGTAGCAGGGCGCTTTCCGATTCAGAAAGCTCTCCTTCAGATAGGGCCTCCAATTCTAAGCCCTGTGATGGTACGTCTGATATCGCCATTAAAGCATCAGAAGCCGTATTGGCCATGAGGGAGTCCTTCCTTCTGCGTTTGCCTTGCAATATGGGAAAGGCAGATAACTCTTCTAAAAGTTTAGAAGACATAACTGCAGCTATGTCCTTTAGAGTAATCGTAGTCGAAGCTGCGGAGGTACTGGACTGCGCCTGAGCAGGCGTTGACTGTGGCGCTTGGGGAGAAAGTTGCGGCATACTCTGAAACTCATCGGTAGAACCCTGAGAAGCATCCGCTTTTATTAAATCTTTATCAAAAAAACATTTGTCCTCTAAACTGCAATGCCCTCTCAGTACATGAGGGACAAAAAGTAACAGGAGGTTCCATTTGCATTCAAACGTAATGAACATGTAACATTAATAATATCTTCCATGTCAGCAAATCAAGCAAAACAGATTTGGTTGTGGATTGCAAAAACAACCTAATATGAGAGTAAGCAAAAAAGCTTCTGAAATAAAACGTGTAACTGTGCTTTTAAATTTGATCAATAAAGTAACAGCACTCACACACTGGCATATCTAACATGGGACATAAGAACGGATATAAGGAAAAGCCAAAGTCTTTTTTAACTACAGGCCTGCCGTTAAACTAAAGAGCCTCTGCCTCCTCAACAGCTCTGCTGAGGCGCCTACCTGCCCCCTCGTTACTCTGATCTCTGTCTCCAAGTTACCCTGCCTAAGATCGCTTGGTTTGATATATAACCATGCGGTCTTGGCAGTCAGCAAAGGCACAGCTCTCGCTCTGTAAGGTACTAGCAGAAAAACAGCAGCACGGCTCTTCCTCAGCGCGGGAAGATAACTCCGCCCTTCGTGGGCGTTAACTAACATGCTAGAGCTTCCAGCTTAAGAAACCGCGTTCCGTATGTCACTGCATAAACATCCGAACATACCATGCGGTCTGGCCCCATAATGTTCACATAAAACACTCTCCGGACCACAACACAAAACAATAACCCCTGCACTGGAGTCTTGCTCCGCAACTAGGGTCCTCAGCATCCAGCCCACAGTCTACCTGCGCTCTCACAATAAAGAGTACAGTGTCCAATTGTGTCCTGAGTGCTCCTTGTCCTGATCTTCCCCCACCACATCTTCCCTTGTAGACAATAGAGAAGCCCTGAGGTGTAAATTAAACCAAGGGAGTCAGAGGAATAAAATCTGCAGCAGCTTCTGAGTTAGTGCTGTCCCAGAAATTAAAAGCTGCACATACCTTGGTGCTGAGCGACAGCATGAACGGTCCCACAGTTATCAAGAAGTCTTCTTTCCTTCCTGCCATTCTGTGGAGACATACAGGGTCTTAGTAATTGCTAAGACCATCATGAAAAGGGCAGCACACAATATGGGAGGCGCAGTGAGAAATTGATCCCACCAGTTCCCAATGCTTTAAAGCCACCTGTAGCTCTGCTATCAAGAGGCTGACAAGGAATACGGCTAGACCCTGTAATAAAATAGTACTCACTGGCACCCTTTTTAAAATAAAAAACTCTTGATTGAAGAATCTAAACTAACACCTCACTTTACCTCTTCCTTTTACTAACACAGGCAAAGAGAATGACTGAGTTGGGAGGGAAGGGAGGAGCTATTTATACAGCTCTGCTGTGGTGCTCTTTGCCTCCTCCTGTTGACCAGGAGGCGTAATTCCAAGTAAGGATGAAACCCGTGGACTTACCGTATATTGAAAAAGAAAGCATTCTTTACAATAGCAGTGGGCATACTAGGTAATTAAGGCGTGAATATTATTGTGTGTATAATATATATACAATTCTGTCTGTTTAAATATCTGTCTAACAAATTATTAACTAAACTGAAACCGTGCTTAACCCCCTTGGCTACCACAATCTCTCTCCTTAACGGCACATGTGTAACGTTCATGCAATATATGTGTAATAGTTTGCGATTGGTTAGAAAGGGTAGATTTGTTCTGAGGGACAGGGAAATAAGTTGAAAAAAAACCTTAAACAATATCCTCATTTGACAAAATAAAGCTGCATTATTCATTGCAATATGAAGGTACATTATAATGCAGCTTACAATTTGTGTTTAATGTCCCTTTAAATATATTAATGTTTTTATCTCAACAGACAGCATGTTTAAAGCCCCAAGCCCACCTACCTGCATGTAGATGCTGTACATCAGTCTTGGCACCCTACCCCATTATTACAAAGCTTACCATAATCACACACCCAATAGAACAGTGCCGCAGTATAAATAAATTACAATACTAATAACAAAAAGCATGCAATATATCCAGAAATAGGATAAGTCCATGAATATAAACATTGTACTACTTAAATACAGTGCACAACCCATCTTCTTCACTAGAACATTTATCCCTCATTTACTTACAGAATAGAAAGGATTATTTCTTGCACAGCTTACAGATAGTCAGTAGCTGCAAGGACTAAAGCTGCACTTAATAATAGAGGAGCACTCATCTATTCTCCAATCAGGTGACCATAGGAATGAAGGAAGATACAACAATGTTAACTGCGTGAACTTTAACAAACTTAACTGATGAACACAGCAAAATGTCACAATTTTTTTTAAATCATCATTAAAGGGACATTCCAGCCAGAATTGAAATCCAAATGGACGCATTTCCGTTTTGAATAGAAGTTTTTTACAATATACATGGATCAGCAAAAATGCTAGCTTCAAAAGTGTATTTAAGTATGCACAGTGCACCAGTATTTTAAACACAGCACCTGCTCAAAGAACCTAAGGTGCTTGTACCCCCTAGTAATGACTCAATTTCTTAATTGCGGACATGATACAAACCCCACTGGCGCTCTGAGCAGTGACAGTATTTAAAACGCTGGTGCACTGAGAATATCTAGCTATACTTCACATGCAGAGAAAAATGTTAAAGGGACACTGAACCTAATTTTTTTCTTTTGTGATTCAGATAGAGCATGACATTTTAAGCAACGTTCTAATTGACTCTTATTATCACATTTTCTTCATTCTCTTGGAATCTTTATTTGAAATGCAAGAATGTAAGTTTAGATGCCGGACCATTTTTGGTGAACAACCTAGGTTGTCCTTGCTGATTGGTGGATAATTCATCCACCAATAAAAAGTGCTGTCCAGAGTTCTAAACCAAGAAAAAAGCTCAGATGCCTTCTTTTTTATATAAAGATAGCAAGAGAACGAAGAAACATTGATAATAGGAGTAAATTAGAAAGTTGCCTAAAATTACATGCTCTATCTGAATCAAGAAAGAAAAAATTTGAGTTCAGTGTCCCTTTAACACTAAACCAGTGCTTGCTAAATGTATATTACAAATATTTTTCTATTCAAAGATGTAATTCATCCATGTACAGTTCAATTTTGAGTGGAATATCCCTTTAACTCTATTTCAACTGAAAACGGTCTATCAAGTCCGCCCTCAATTCCTTCAGAAGTGTGAGAATAACTATTTTAAAAGCATTTTGTAGATCACAGACATTCTTGGATACCCCTGCACTATTAATGCATCATGTTGCAATCTTTAACAAAAAGTGAACAAAATGTTCTCTCTCCCTGGGAAGCCATTTTTTTTCCTACTGGCAAACTAATTATTTTTTACAAACCCTGATTATGATTTTGTATTTCTCTTGAGGGAGCTTCCCCATTCAACTTACAGCTGTTAACCAACCTAGATCAGTGTTTCTCAATTCCAGTCCTTAGACCAGATTTTTCGGATATCTGAACTGAAGCACAGGTGAAATAATCAGCTGACGGTTGAGAATGGGTTTATTACCATGGTTATTGATCAGCCATTTATTTTACCCATGCTCTAGTTCAGATATCATGAAAACCTGGTGTGTTAGGGGTCCTGAGGACCGGAAGAAAGAAATGCTGGCTTAGAGTATCTAATAGCTACGCTACTACAATTCATGGAGAATTTAAGAGCCAGCAGCAGTTCTGAACCGTAGCAGCTAAGCTCCACTGCTGGACTCCCTACCTGTAGTAATGTATTCTGCAACCAGCTTGGACTCCACCACAGCAATGGAAGTGCTTTCAGGAGGGCGTTTATCAGGGGCCATCTGAATAGGAACAGCCATCTGACTCAGGTCAATGGTCGGCTGCCGGGGCTTAGATTCCACTTTCTCTTTCACTGGAGGATAAGCGGATAATTACAAGGTGCCAGTCACCAAGTATTGCCATTAAGGGACAATGAAACACCTCTTGAATTAGTGTAAAATTTGTGTTTGTCCTACACTCCCTAAAGAGATCAAAATGCAAATTATGTACCCTAGTTTGTCTTCAAAAAATGTTGCAAAATCAATTTGCTTGCTTAGGCAATTTGCAGCAGTTAAAAAAAAAGTGTGGGTTAAAGAATTTGGTTTTTGACCTCTCTAGACAATGAGAAACCAGAACAGCAATTTACTTCTTACACAAAAGCAAGAGATATTTAATGTCCCCTTTATATCATGAAACATATAATGTGACGACAGAATCCCAGAAACAGTAAGGGAGCGGCAAAAGCGCAAGAGGCTTGTTTCAGAGAAAGGAACTTTAAAAATATCTTCTTTATTCCATTAATAGAAAAAGTTTCATATTATATATTTTATTATATCCTGTGTTGAATAATAACCTATTTTCTTATTAGTCTTAGTGAATTGTCAGTCTACAAATACAGCCCTTGGAATTGTTCAATGAATATTGGACTCCTAGGTATGGAAGAAATTATTTTTTTTTTTAATGTGCAGCGCAAGTATTTTTTATCTTTTTTTTCCCTAATATTAATACCTTTACTTTCTTCTGCTGTCTGCCCCCTGCCAAACTGCTTTCTACGTTTTCTATATTGTGCAGCAGCTAGCACAGCCAACGTAAAGACAAGCTGTATTGCCTATCAGAAATAATAAGTGCAGCTCCTGAGATTTAGGGAAGCCACAGAACCAACTCTGCATTTTAATGGCTGCATTCCATGTTAACGGCATGTGCAGTCTGTCAGGTGCATACAATGTATCCCAGGTATAGGGCCTTTGTGACCGCTCTATGCATCACTATACTACAGAAAGGAATGGGAAGGGTGCAGAGAGAACAGATAAAAAACTGCCGGAGATTTCTAAAACTAAAACTTTTTGAAAAATAAAAAATACATTAGTTTTTGCATTACAGAAGAATGGAGCTTCAAAAAAAGTATTTACCATCACTTTAACGCGTTTTTGTGCTAGCACGTTTCATTTCTTGTCTTTCATATGAAAGAGAAATTTTGAGAACGAAGTACCTTTAAAGGGGAACACAAACTGCCCTTTAAAAGCATTAGAGAGTAACTACATACATATAAATATGACAAGGAGGCTGCAATGCTAAACCATGCTATGAAATATGCAGGATAGCTAAATTAACTTTTTATTTGCCGTCAGATTATATATTTCTGGGTCTCCAGAACTATTAGAAAAAAAACACATTATTGTAAAGTTAATAGAAGGTAAAAACAGCCAAAACACCAATAGTTATAGAAAGCACAGAGACGCACCGTGTGGCTTGCTGATTCCTGGGTTGCACCCTGCATGTACTCACCGGCAGTCTGCTGGAGCTCCATGAGAGCCTTGATGGTGGATGTAGCAGACTGGGATTCACCTGACAAATCTTGGTATATAATTGTAGGAGTGGTCTCCATGGCTATTTCATGTTCCGACCAATCCTGAGCTCTAGAAGCAATTACATGAACCACAGGTTGCGAATCTGAGTAAAGAGATGAGAACACAACTTATTATTCATTTCATACCATGTAAAACCCATAAAAGGGGTATTTAAGGCATTGCTTCGTTTGTTGCATCTTAAATAATAATTAGATACTTATCAGCTAATTAACTTGCCTAAAACACATTTCCAGTTAGTTCCAATATCCATTTAAAAAGTTTTAATTTAGGGGTCAACAAATACGTTCAAAATTTAGCAGCCAGACAGTGGTATTTGTATTTAGACACATGGAGAATAACCCTTAAAAGTTAGGAGCCAGAGGTAAAATTCTAGGAGCTAGTCGCTCCCTAGCTCCTCAGTTTGTCGAGCCCTGACTTTGTTTAATGAAAAATGGTTAAGAAATTTGAGAGTTGAAAGGGACATAGTATTTAGACTAGATTAAGAATTCATTGTATTCAAAGAAGCTGCAGGAGCATCCTTTCAAATGAGCTGAAAACTCCCATCCACCCATCCCACTGGACGGATGATTTCTGCTGCTGCTTCTTGTTTAAAAAAAATGTTATAGCCATTACTGCGGTATTTAAATTTTCAGTAAAAGTGATGGATAAAAGGCAACAGCAGCCATTTTAAATGACAGAATAAAGGTTATGGAACCATTTGTAACAATATATATATACACACTCCGGCAGGTAAAATGGATCATTGGAAACACATTAAGGGGTGGGCATTTTACTTTATATGTTCCTAAAAATGATTTGCCAAATTCCTTTCAATCCTACAAACTAAGAACCCAGAAAGGGCAACTTACATGCTGGGATTAGATTTATAAAGGCTGTAGATTCCATGTGGTTCATGAACTGTTCTGGGTTTACCTTGAGAGCTCTGAGATGACTCTGTAGAGGAAGAGCTGCTCTCAGTATCTTCCTTCACTTCCTGAATAGTGGCGCTAGTCGTCTCCACCACCCGCGAAGCCTGCTGAAGAGTCTCCGTAACTAGCTGCCGCGTTTGCTCACTCATTACGGTCGCCTGGAATGTCATCGGCTTTGGCTTTATTAGCACCTGAAACAAGGGAGTGCATGTAACACATCTAGTACACAGCATCACACGTGAGAATACTGCACTCTACAATGTCATCGGTTTAGCTTTATTAGCACCTGAAACAAGGGAGTGCATGTAACATATCTAGTACACAGCATCACACGTGAGAATACTGCACTCTACAATGTCATTGGTTTAGCTTTATTAGCACCTGAAACAAGGGAGTGCATGTAACACATCTAGTACACAGCATCACACGTGAGAATACTGCACTCTACAATGTCATTGGTTTAGCTTTATCAGCACCTGAAACAAGGGAGTGCATGTAACATATCTAGTACACAGCATCACACGTGAGAATACTGCACTCTACAATGTCATTGGTTTAGCTTTATCAGCACCTGAAACAAGGGAGTGCATGTAACACATCTAGTACACAGCATCACACGTGAGAATACTGCACTCTACAATGTCATTGGTTTAGCTTTATTAGCACCTGAAACAAGGGAGTGCATGTAACATATCTAGTACACAGCATCACACGTGAGAATACTGCACTCTACAATGTCATTGGTTTAGCTTTATTAGCACCTGAAACAAGGGAGTGCATGTAACACATCTAGTACACAGCATCACACGTGAGAATACTGCACTCTACAATGTCATTGGTTTAGCTTTATCAGCACCTGAAACAAGGGAGTGCATGTAACATATCTAGTACACAGCATCACACGTGAGAATACTGCACTCTACAATGTCATTGGTTTAGCTTTATCAGCACCTGAAACAAGGGAGTGCATGTAACACATCTAGTACACAGCATCACACGTGAGAATACTGCACTCTACAATGTCATTGGTTTAGCTTTATTAGCACCTGAAACAAGGGAGTGCATGTAACATATCTAGTACACAGCATCACACGTGAGAATACTGCACTCTACAATGTCATTGGTTTAGCTTTATTAGCACCTGAAACAAGGGAGTGCATGTAACACATCTAGTACACAGCATCACACGTGAGAATACTGCACTCTACAATGTCATTGGTTTAGCTTTATTAGCACCTGAAACAAGGGAGTGCATGTAACATATCTAGTACACAGCATCACACGTGAGAATACTGCACTCTATAATGTCATTGGTTTAGCTTTATTAGCACCTGAAACAAGGGAGTGCATGTAACATATCTAGTACACAGCATCACACGTGAGAATACTGCACTCTACAATGTCATTGGTTTAGCTTTATTAGCACCTGAAACAAGGGAGTGCATGTAACATATCTAGTACACAGCATCACACGTGAGAATACTGCACTCTACAATGTCATTGGTTTAGCTTTATTAGCACCTGAAACAAGGGAGTGCATGTAACATATCTAGTACACAGCATCACACGTGAGAATACTGCACTCTACAATGTCATTGGTTTAGCTTTATTAGCACCTGAAACAAGGGAGTGCATGTAACATATCTAGTACACAGCATCACACGTGAGAATACTGCACTCTACAATGTCATTGGTTTAGCTTTATTAGCACCTGAAACAAGGGAGTGCATGTAACATATCTAGTACACAGCATCACACGTGAGAATACTGCACTCTACAATGTCATCGGTTTAGCTTTATTAGCACCTGAAACAAGGGAGTGCATGTAACACATCTAGTACACAGCATCACACGTGAGAATACTGCACTCTACAATGTCATTGGTTTAGCTTTATTAGCACCTGAAACAAGGGAGTGCATGTAACACATCTAGTACACAGCATCACACGTGAGAATACTGCACTCTACAATGTCATTGGTTTAGCTTTATTAGCACCTGAAACAAGGGAGTGCATGTAACATATCTAGTACACAGCATCACACGTGAGAATACTGCACTCTACAATGTCATTGGTTTAGCTTTATTAGCACCTGAAACAAGGGAGTGCATGTAACATATCTAGTACACAGCATCACACGTGAGAATACTGCACTCTACAATGTCATTGGTTTAGCTTTATCAGCACCTGAAACAAGGGAGTGCATGTAACACATCTAGTACACAGCATCACACGTGAGAATACTGCACTCTACAATGTCATTGGTTTAGCTTTATTAGCACCTGAAACAAGGGAGTGCATGTAACACATCTAGTACACAGCATCACACGCGAGAATACTGCACTCTACAATGTCATTGGTTTAGCTTTATTAGCACCTGAAACAAGGGAGTGCATGTAACACATCTAGTACACAGCATCACACGTGAGAATACTGCACTCTACAATGTCATTGGTTTAGCTTTATTAGCACCTGAAACAAGGGAGTGCATGTAACACATCTAGTACACAGCATCACACGTGAGAATACTGCACTCTACAATGTCATTGGTTTAGCTTTATTAGCACCTGAAACAAGGGAGTGCATGTAACATATCTAGTACACAGCATCACACGTGAGAATACTGCACTCTACAATGTCATTGTTTTAGCTTTATTAGCACCTGAAACAAGGGAGTGCATGTAACACATCTAGTACACAGCATCACACGTGAGAATACTGCACTCTACAATGTCATTGGTTTAGCTTTATTAGCACCTGAAACAAGGGAGTGCATGTAACACATCTAGTACACAGCATCACACGTGAGAATACTGCACTCTACAATGTCATTGGTTTAGCTTTATTAGCACCTGAAACAAGGGAGTGCATGTAACATATCTAGTACACAGCATCACACGTGAGAATACTGCACTCTACAATGTCATTGGTTTAGCTTTATCAGCACCTGAAACAAGGGAGTGCATGTAACATATCTAGTACACAGCATCACACGTGAGAATACTGCACTCTACAATGTCATTGGTTTAGCTTTATTAGCACCTGAAACAAGGGAGTGCATGTAACACATCTAGTACACAGCATCACACGTGAGAATACTGCACTCTACAATGTCATTGGTTTAGCTTTATTAGCACCTGAAACAAGGGAGTGCATGTAACACATCTAGTACACAGCATCACACGTGAGAATACTGCACTCTACAATGTCATTGGTTTAGCTTTATTAGCACCTGAAACAAGGGAGTGCATGTAACATATCTAGTACACAGCATCACACGTGAGAATACTGCACTCTACAATGTCATTGGTTTAGCTTTATTAGCACCTGAAACAAGGGAGTGCATGTAACATATCTAGTACACAGCATCACACGTGAGAATACTGCACTCTACAATGTCATTGGTTTAGCTTTATTAGCACCTGAAACAAGGGAGTGCATGTAACATATCTAGTACACAGCATCACACGTGAGAATACTGCACTCTACAATGTCATTGGTTTAGCTTTATTAGCACCTGAAACAAGGGAGTGCATGTAACACATCTAGTACACAGCATCACACGCGAGAATACTGCACTCTACAATGTCATTGGTTTAGCTTTATTAGCACCTGAAACAAGGGAGTGCATGTAACATATCTAGTACACAGCATCACACGTGAGAATACTGCACTCTACAATGTCATTGGTTTAGCTTTATTAGCACCTGAAACAAGGGAGTGCATGTAACACATCTAGTACACAGCATCACACGTGAGAATACTGCACTCTACAATGTCATTGGTTTAGCTTTATCAGCACCTGAAACAAGGGAGTGCATGTAACACATCTAGTACACAGCATCACACGTGAGAATACTGCACTCTACAATGTCATTGGTTTAGCTTTATTAGCACCTGAAACAAGGGAGTGCATGTAACACATCTAGTACACAGCATCACACGTGAGAATACTGCACTCTACAATGTCATTGGTTTAGCTTTATTAGCACCTGAAACAAGGGAGTGCATGTAACATATCTAGTACACAGCATCACACGTGAGAATACTGCACTCTACAATGTCATCGGTTTAGCTTTATTAGCACCTGAAACAAGGGAGTGCATGTAACATATCTAGTACACAGCATCACACGTGAGAATACTGCACTCTACAATGTCATTGGTTTAGCTTTATTAGCACCTGAAACAAGGGAGTGCATGTAACACATCTAGTACACAGCATCACACGTGAGAATACTGCACTCTACAATGTCATTGGTTTAGCTTTATCAGCACCTGAAACAAGGGAGTGCATGTAACATATCTAGTACACAGCATCACACGTGAGAATACTGCACTCTACAATGTCATTGGTTTAGCTTTATTAGCACCTGAAACAAGGGAGTGCATGTAACATATCTAGTACACAGCATCACACGTGAGAATACTGCACTCTACAATGTCATTGGTTTAGCTTTATTAGCACCTGAAACAAGGGAGTGCATGTAACATATCTAGTACACAGCATCACACGTGAGAATACTGCACTCTACAATGTCATTGGTTTAGCTTTATTAGCACCTGAAACAAGGGAGTGCATGTAACACATCTAGTACACAGCATCACACGTGAGAATACTGCACTCTACAATGTCATTGGTTTAGCTTTATTAGCACCTGAAACAAGGGAGTGCATGTAACACATCTAGTACACAGCATCACACGTGAGAATACTGCACTCTACAATGTCATTGGTTTAGCTTTATTAGCACCTGAAACAAGGGAGTGCATGTAACATATCTAGTACACAGCATCACACGTGAGAATACTGCACTCTACAATGTCATTGGTTTAGCTTTATTAGCACCTGAAACAAGGGAGTGCATGTAACACATCTAGTACACAGCATCACACGCGAGAATACTGCACTCTACAATGTCATTGGTTTAGCTTTATTAGCACCTGAAACAAGGGAGTGCATGTAACATATCTAGTACACAGCATCACACGTGAGAATACTGCACTCTACAATGTCATTGGTTTAGCTTTATTAGCACCTGAAACAAGGGAGTGCATGTAACATATCTAGTACACAGCATCACACGTGAGAATACTGCACTCTACAATGTCATTGGTTTAGCTTTATTAGCACCTGAAACAAGGGAGTGCATGTAACATATCTAGTACACAGCATCACACGTGAGAATACTGCACTCTACAATGTCATTGGTTTAGCTTTATTAGCACCTGAAACAAGGGAGTGCATGTAACACATCTAGTACACAGCATCACACGTGAGAATACTGCACTCTACAATGTCATTGGTTTAGCTTTATTAGCACCTGAAACAAGGGAGTGCATGTAACATATCTAGTACACAGCATCACACGTGAGAATACTGCACTCTACAATGTCATCGGTTTAGCTTTATTAGCACCTGAAACAAGGGAGTGCATGTAACATATCTAGTACACAGCATCACACGTGAGAATACTGCACTCTACAATGTCATTGGTTTAGCTTTATTAGCACCTGAAACAAGGGAGTGCATGTAACATATCTAGTACACAGCATCACACGTGAGAATACTGCACTCTACAATGTCATTGGTTTAGCTTTATTAGCACCTGAAACAAGGGAGTGCATGTAACACATCTAGTACACAGCATCACACGTGAGAATACTGCACTCTACAATGTCATTGGTTTAGCTTTATTAGCACCTGAAACAAGGGAGTGCATGTAACATATCTAGTACACAGCATCACACGTGAGAATACTGCACTCTACAATGTCATTGGTTTAGCTTTATTAGCACCTGAAACAAGGGAGTGCATGTAACATATCTAGTACACAGCATCACACGTGAGAATACTGCACTCTACAATGTCATTGGTTTAGCTTTATTAGCACCTGAAACAAGGGAGTGCATGTAACACATCTAGTACACAGCATCACACGTGAGAATACTGCACTCTACAATGTCATTGGTTTAGCTTTATTAGCACCTGAAACAAGGGAGTGCATGTAACATATCTAGTACACAGCATCACACGTGAGAATACTGCACTCTACAATGTCATTGGTTTAGCTTTATTAGCACCTGAAACAAGGGAGTGCATGTAACATATCTAGTACACAGCATCACACGTGAGAATACTGCACTCTACAATGTCATTGGTTTAGCTTTATTAGCACCTGAAACAAGGGAGTGCATGTAACATATCTAGTACACAGCATCACACGTGAGAATACTGCACTCTACAATGTCATTGGTTTAGCTTTATTAGCACCTGAAACAAGGGAGTGCATGTAACATATCTAGTACACAGCATCACACGTGAGAATACTGCACTCTACAATGTCATTGGTTTAGCTTTATTAGCACCTGAAACAAGGGAGTGCATGTAACATATCTAGTACACAGCATCACACGCGAGAATACTGCACTCTACAATGTCATTGGTTTAGCTTTATTAGCACCTGAAACAAGGGAGTGCATGTAACATATCTAGTACACAGCATCACACGTGAGAATACTGCACTCTACAATGTCATTGGTTTAGCTTTATTAGCACCTGAAACAAGGGAGTGCATGTAACACATCTAGTACACAGCATCACACGTGAGAATACTGCACTCTACAATGTCATTGGTTTAGCTTTATTAGCACCTGAAACAAGGGGAGTGCATGTAACATATCTAGTACACAGCATCACACGTGAGAATACTGCACTCTACAATGTCATTGGTTTAGCTTTATTAGCACCTGAAACAAGGGAGTGCATGTAACACATCTAGTACACAGCATCACACGTGAGAATACTGCACTCTACAATGTCATTGGTTTAGCTTTATCAGCACCTGAAACAAGGGAGTGCATGTAACACATCTAGTACACAGCATCACACGTGAGAATACTGCACTCTACAATGTCATTGGTTTAGCTTTATTAGCACCTGAAACAAGGGAGTGCATGTAACACATCTAGTACACAGCATCACACGTGAGAATACTGCACTCTACAATGTCATTGGTTTAGCTTTATTAGCACCTGAAACAAGGGAGTGCATGTAACATATCTAGTACACAGCATCACACGTGAGAATACTGCACTCTACAATGTCATTGGTTTAGCTTTATTAGCACCTGAAACAAGGGAGTGCATGTAACACATCTAGTACACAGCATCACACGAGAGAATACTGCACTCTACAATGTCATTGGTTTAGCTTTATTAGCACCTGAAACAAGGGAGTGCATGTAACATATCTAGTACACAGCATCACACGCGAGAATACTGCACTCTACAATGTCATTGGTTTAGCTTTATTAGCACCTGAAACAAGGGAGTGCATGTAACACATCTAGTACACAGCATCACACGTGAGAATACTGCACTCTACAATGTCATTGGTTTAGCTTTATTAGCACCTGAAACAAGGGAGTGCATGTAACACATCTAGTACACAGCATCACACGTGAGAATACTGCACTCTACAATGTCATTGGTTTAGCTTTATTAGCACCTGAAACAAGGGAGTGCATGTAACATATCTAGTACACAGCATCACACGTGAGAATACTGCACTCTACAATGTCATTGGTTTAGCTTTATTAGCACCTGAAACAAGGGAGTGCATGTAACATATCTAGTACACAGCATCACACGTGAGAATACTGCACTCTACAATGTCATTGGTTTAGCTTTATTAGCACCTGAAACAAGGGAGTGCATGTAACATATCTAGTACACAGCATCACACGTGAGAATACTGCACTCTACAATGTCATTGGTTTAGCTTTATCAGCACCTGAAACAAGGGAGTGCATGTAACATATCTAGTACACAGCATCACACGCGAGAATACTGCACTCTACAATGTCATTGGTTTAGCTTTATTAGCACCTGAAACAAGGGAGTGCATGTAACATATCTAGTACACAGCATCACACGCGAGAATACTGCACTCTACAATGTCATTGGTTTAGCTTTATTAGCACCTGAAACAAGGGAGTGCATGTAACATATCTAGTACACAGCATCACACGTGAGAATACTGCACTCTACAATGTCATTGGTTTAGCTTTATTAGCACCTGAAACAAGGGAGTGCATGTAACATATCTAGTACACAGCATCACACGTGAGAATACTGCACTCTACAATGTCATTGGTTTAGCTTTATTAGCACCTGAAACAAGGGAGTGCATGTAACACATCTAGTACACAGCATCACACGTGAGAATACTGCACTCTACAATGTCATTGGTTTAGCTTTATTAGCACCTGAAACAAGGGAGTGCATGTAACATATCTAGTACACAGCATCACACGTGAGAATACTGCACTCTACAATGTCATTGGTTTAGCTTTATTAGCACCTGAAACAAGGGAGTGCATGTAACACATCTAGTACACAGCATCACACGTGAGAATACTGCACTCTACAATGTCATTGGTTTTAGCTTTATTAGCACCTGAAACAAGGGAGTGCATGTAACACTATCTAGTACACAGCATCACACGTGAGAATACTGCACTCTACAATGTCATTGGTTTAGCTTTATTAGCACCTGAAACAAGGGAGTGCATGTAACATATCTAGTACACAGCATCACACATGAGAATACTGCACTCTACAATGTCATTGGTTTAGCTTTATTAGCACCTGAAACAAGGGAGTGCATGTAACACTATCTAGTACACAGCATCACACGTGAGAATACTGCACTCTACAATGTCATCTGGTTTAGCTTTATTAGCACCTGAAACAAGGGAGTGCATGTAACATATCTAGTACACAGCATCACACGTGAGAATTACTGCACTCTACAATGTGTTTGGTTTAGCTTTATTAGCACCTGAAACAAGGGAGTGCATGTAACACATCTAGTACACAGCATCACACGTGAGAATACTGCACTCTACAATGTCATTGGTTTAGCTTTATTAGCACCTGAAACAAGGGAGTGCATGTAAACATATCTAGTACACAGCATCACACGTGAGAATACTGCACTCTACAATGTCATTGGTTTTATCTTTATTAGCACCTGAAACAAGGGAGTGCATGTAACACATCTAGTACACAGCATCACACGTGAGAATACTGCACTCTACAATGTCATTGGTTTAGCTTTATAGGCACCTGAAACAAGGGAGTGCATGTAAAACATCTAGTACACAGCATCACACGTGAGAATACTGCACTCTACAATGTCATTGGTTTAGCTTTATTAGCACCTGAAACAAGGGAGTGCATGTAACTCATCTAGTACAACAGCATCACACGTGAGAATACTGCACTCTACAATGTCATTGGTTTAGCTTTATTAGCACCTGAAACAAGGGAGTGCATGTAACATATCTAGTACACAGCATCACACCGTGAGAATACTGCACTCTACAATGTCATTGGTTTAGCTTTATTAGCACCTGAAACAAGGGAGTGCATGAAACATATCTAGTACACAGCATCACACGTGAGAATACTGCACTCTACAATGTCATTGGTTTAGCTTTATTAGCACCTGAAACAAGGGAGTGCATGTAACACATCTAGTACACAGCATCACACGTGAGAATACTGCACTCTACAATGTCATTGGTTTAGCTTTTATTAGCACCTGAAACAAGGGAGAGCATGTAACACATCTAGTACACAGCATCACACGTGAGAATACTGCACTCTACAATGTCATTGGTTTAGCTTTATTAGCACCTGAAACAAGGGAGTGCATGTAACACATCTAGTACACAGCGATCACACCGTGAGAATACTGCACTCTACAATGTCATTGGTTTAGCTTTATTAGGCACCTGAAACAAGGGAGTGCATGTAACATATCTAGTACACAGCATCACCCACGTGAGAATACTGCACTCTACAATGTCCATTGGTTTTAGCTTTAAATCGCACCTGAAACAAGGGAGTGCATGTAACAAATCTAGTACACAGCATCACACGTGAGAATACTGCACTCTACAATGTCATTGGTTTAGCTTTATTAGCACCTGAAACAAGGGAGTGCATGTAACATATCTAGTACACAGCATCACACGTGAGAATACTGCACTCTACAATGTCATTGGTTTAGCTTTATTAGCACCTGAAACAAGGGAGTGCATGTAACAAATCTAGTACACAGCATCACACGTGAGAATACTGCACTCTACAATGTCATTGGTTTAGCTTTATTAGCACCTGAAACAAGGGAGTGCATGTAACATATCTAGTACACAGCATCACACGTGAGAATACTGCACTCTACAATGTCATTGGTTTAGCTTTATCAGCACCTGAAACAAGGGAGTGCATGTAACATATCTAGTACACAGCATCACACGTGAGAATACTGCACTCTACAATGTCATTGGTTTAGCTTTATAGCACCTGAAACAAGGGAGTGCATGTAACACATCTAGTACACAGCATCACACGTGAGAATACTGCACTCTACAATGTCATTGGTTTAGCTTTATTAGCACCTGAAACAAGGGAGTGCATGTAACACATCTAGTACACAGCATCACACGTGAGAATACTGCACTCTACAATGTCATTGGTTTAGCTTTATTAGCACCTGAAACAAGGGAAGTGCATGTAACACATCTAGTACACAGCATCACACGTGAGAATACTGCACTCTACAATGTCATTGGTTTAGCTTTATTAGCACCTGAAACAAGGGAGTGCATGTAACACTATCTAGTACACAGCATCACACGTGAGAATACCGCACTCTACAATGTCATTGGTTTAGCTTTATTAGCACCTGAAACAAGGGAGTGCATGTAACATATCTAGTACAACAGCATCACACGTGAGAATACTGCACTCTACAATGTCATTGGTTTAGCTTTATAAGCCACCTGAAACAAGGGAGTGCATGTAACATATCTAGTACACAGCATCACACGTGAGAATACTGCACTCTACAATGTCATTGGTTTAGCTTTATTAGCACCTGAAACAAGGGGAGTGCATGTAACCGATCTAGTACACAGCATCACACGTGAGAATACTGCACTCTACAATGTCATTGGTTTAGCTTTATTAGCACCTGAAACAAGGGAGTGCATGTAACATATCTAGTACACAGCATCACACGTGAGAATACTGCACTCTACAATGTCATTGGTTTAGCTTTATTAGCACCTGAAACAAGGGAGTGCATGTAACATATCTAGTACACAGCATCACACGTGAGAATACTGCACTCTACAATGTCATTGGTTTAGCTTTATTAGCACCTGAAACAAGGGAGTGCATGTAACATATCTAGTACACAGCATCACACGTGAGAATACTGCACTCTACAATGTCATTGGTTTAGCTTTATTAGCACCTGAAACAAGGGAGTGCATGTAACACATCTAGTACACAGCATCACACGTGAGAATACTGCACTCTACAATGTCATTGGTTTAGCTTTATTAGCACCTGAAACAAGGGAGTGCATGTAACACATCTAGTACACAGCATCACACGTGAGAATACTGCACTCTACAATGTCATTGGTTTAGCTTTATTAGCACCTGAAACAAGGGAGTGCATGTAACACATCTAGTACACAGCATCACACGTGAGAATTACTGCACTCTACAATGTCATTGGTTTATGCTTTATTAGCACCTGAAACAAGGGAGTGCATGTAACACATCTAGTACACACGCATCACAACGCGTGATAAGACTGCTCTCGACAAATGTCATAGGTTAGCTTTATTAGCACCTGAAACAAGGATGTGCAGGGAACATAATCGAGGTACACTAGTCTTCACACGTGAGGAATACTTGCATCTCGACAGAGGTCATTGGTTTAGTCGTTTATTAGGCACGCTGAAAACATGGGAGTGCATGTAACAAATCTAGGTACAGACGAGCATCACACGTGAGAATACGTGCACTCTACTAGTGTCATTGGGTTTAGCTTTATTAAGCTCCTGAAACAAGGGAGTGCATGTAACACATCTAGTACATCAGCATCACACGTGAGAATACGGCACTCTACAATGTCATGTGGTTGTTAATGCTTGATAGCACCTGAAACAAGGTAGGGCATGGAACATAATCTAGTACACAGCATCACACGGTGAGAATACTGCACTCTACAATGTCATTGGTTTAGCTTTATTAGCACCTGAAACAAGGGAGTGCATGTAACACATCTAGTACACAGCATCACCACGTGAGAATACTGCACTCTACAATGTCATTGGTTTAGCTTTATTAGCACCTGAAACAAGGGAGTGCATGTAACATATCTAGTACACAGCATCACACGTGAGAAACTGCACTCTACAATGTCATTGCGTTTAGCTTTATTAGCACCTGAAACAAGGGAGTGCATGTAACACTATCTAGTACACAGCATCACACGTGAGAATACTGCACTCTACAATGTCATTGGTTTAGCTTTATTAGCACCTGAAACAAGGGAGTGCATGTAACACATCTAGTACACAGCATCACACGTGAGAATACTGCACTCTACAATGTCATTGGTTTAGCTTTATTAGCACCTGAACAGGGAGTGCATGTAACACATCTAGTACACAGCAATCACACGTGAGAATTACTGCACTCTACAATGTCATTGGTTTAGCTTTATTAGCACCTGAAACAAGGGAGTGCATGTAACACATCTAGTACACAGCATCACACGTGAGAATACTGCACTCTACAATGTCATTGGTTTAGCTTTATTAGCACCTGAAACAAGGGAGTGCATGTAACATATCTAGTACACAGCATCACACGTGAGAATACTGCACTCTACAATGTCATTGGTTTAGCTTTATTAGCACCTGAAACAAGGGAGTGCATGTAACACATCTAGTACACAGCATCACACGTGAGAATACTGCACTCTACAATGTCATTGGTTTAGCTTTATTAGCACCTGAAACAAGGGAGTGCATGTAACATATCTAGTACACAGCATCACACGTGAGAATACTGCACTCTACAATGTCATTGGTTTAGCTTTATTAGCACCTGAAACAAGGGAGTGCATGTAACACATCTAGTACACAGCATCACACGTGAGAATACTGCACTCTACAATGTCATTGGTTTAGCTTTATTAGCACCTGAAACAAGGGAGTGCATGTAACAAATCTAGTACACCAGCATCACACGTGAGAATACTGCACTCTACAATGTCATTGGTTTAGCTTTATCAGCACCTGAAACAAGGGAGTGCATGTAACATATCTAGTACACAGCATCACACGTGAGAATACTGCACTCTACAATGTCATTGGTTTAGCTTTATTAGCACCTGAAACAAGGGAGTGCATGTAACACATCTAGTACACAGCATCACACGCGAAGAATACTGCACTCTACAATGTCATTGGTTTAGCTTTATTAGCACCTGAAACAAGGGAGTGCATGTAACATATCTAGTACACAGCATCACACGTGAGAATACTGCACTCTACAATGTCATTGGTTTAGCTTTATTAGCACCTGAAACAAGGGAGTGCATGTAACATATCTAGTACACAGCATCACACGTGAGAATACTGCACTCTACCAATGTCATTGGTTTAGCTTTATTAGCACCTGAAACAAGGGAGTGCATGTAACATATCTAGTACACAGCATCACACGTGAGCAATACTGCACTCTACAATGTCATTGGTTTAGCTTTATTAGCACCTGAAACAAGGGAGTGCATGTAACATATCTAGTACAAGCATCACACGTGAGAATACTGCACTCTACAATGTCCTATGGTCTTAGCTTTATTAGCACCTGAAACAAGGGAGTGCATGTAACACAATCTAGTACACAGCATCACACGTGAGAATACTGCACTCTACAATGTCATTGGTTTAGCTTTATTAGCACCTGAAACAAGGGAGTGCATGTAACATATCTAGTACACAGATCACACGTGAGAATACTGCACTCTACAATGTCATTGGTTTAGCTTTGATTAGCACCTGAAACAAGGGAGTGCATGTAACACATATAGTACACAGCATCACACGTGACGAATACTGCCACTCTACAATGTCATTGGTTTAGCTTTTTAGCCCCCACCTGAAAACAAGGGAGTGCATGCTAACACAATCTAGCTACACAGCATCCACACGTGAGAATACTGCACTCTACAATGTCATTGGTTCTAGCTTTATTAGCACCTGAAACAAGGAGTGCATGTAACACATCTAGTACACAGCATCACAAGTGAGAATACTGCACTCTACAATGTCATTGGTTTCGCTTTATTAGCACCTGAAACCAAGGGAGTGCATGTAACAACATCTAGTACACAGCATCACACGTGAGAATACTGCAACTCTACAATGTCATGGTTTAGCTTTACTTAGCACCTGAAACAAGGAGTGCATGTAACATACTCTAGTACCCAGCATCACACGTGAGAATACTGCACTCTACACTGTCATTAGGTTTAGCTTTAATAGCACCTGCAAACAAGGGAGTGCATGTAACATATGCTAGTACCACAGCAATCACACGTTGAAGAATACTGCACTCTACAATGTCATTGGTTTCGCTTTCTTCGCACTGACACAAAGGGAGTGCCTGTAACAATCTTAGTACACAGCATCCACGTGAGAAATACTGCACTCTACACAGTCATTTGGTTTTCGCTTTATTCAGCACCTGAAACACAAGGGAGTGCATGTAACACATCTAGTATCACAGCATCACACGTGAGAATACTGCACACTTACAATGTCATTGGTTTAGCTTTATAGCACCTGAAACAAGGGAGAGCATGTAACACATCTAGTACACAGCCTACACACCGTGAGAATACTGCACTTACAATGTCATTGGTTTAGCTTTATTAGCACCTGAAACAAGGGAGTGCATGTAACACATCTAGTACACAGCATCACACGTGAGAATACTGCACTCTACAATGTCATTGGTTTAGCTTTATTAGCACCTGAAACAAGGGAGTGCATGTAACAATCTAGTACACAGCATCACACGTGAGAATACTGCACTCTACAATGTCATTGGTTAGCTTTATTAGCACCTGAAACAAGGGAGTGCATGTAACACATCTAGTACACAGCATCACACGTGAGAATACTGCACTCTACAATGTTCATTGGTTTAGCTTTATTAGCACCTGAAACAAGGGAGTGCATGTAACACATCTAGTACACAGCATCACACGTGAGAATACTGCACTCTACAATGTCATTGGTTTAGCTTTATTAGCACCTGAAACAAGGGAGTGCATGTAACACATCTAGTACACAGCATCACACGCGAGAATACTGCACTCTACAATGTCATTGGTTTAGCTTTATTAGCACCTGAAACAAGGGAGTGCATGTAACATATCTAGTACACAGCATCACACGTGAGAATACTGCACTCTACAATGTCATTGGTTTAGCTTTATTAGCACCTGAAACAAGGGAGTGCATGTAACACATCTAGTACACAGCATCACACGTGAGAATACTGCACTCTACAATGTCATTGGTTTAGCTTTATTAGCACCTGAAACAAGGGAGTGCATGTAACATATCTAGTACACAGCATCACACGTGAGAATACTGCACTCTACAATGTCATTGGTTTAGCTTTATTAGCACCTGAAACAAGGGAGTGCATGTAACACATCTAGTACACAGCATCACACGTGAGAATACTGCACTCTACAATGTCATTGGTTTAGCTTTATCGGCACCTGAAACAAGGGAGTGCATGTAACATATCTAGTACACAGCATCACACGTGAGAATACTGCACTCTACAATGTCATTGGTTTAGCTTTATTAGCACCTGAAACAAGGGAGTGCATGTAACATATCTAGTACACAGCATCACACGTGAGAATACTGCACTCTACAATGTCATTGGTTTAGCTTTATTAGCACCTGAAACAAGGGAGTGCATGTAACATATCTAGTACACAGCATCACACGTGAGAATACTGCACTCTACAATGTCATTGGTTTAGCTTTATTAGCACCTGAAACAAGGGAGTGCATGTAACATATCTAGTACACAGCATCACACGTGAGAATACTGCACTCTACAATGTCATTGGTTTAGCTTTATTAGCACCTGAAACAAGGGAGTGCATGTAACACATCTAGTACACAGCATCACACGTGAGAATACTGCACTCTACAATGTCATCTGGTTTTAGCTCTATATTAGCACCTTGAAACAAGGGAGTGCATGTAACACATCTAAGTACACAGCCAATACTCTCGTGAGAATACTGCACTCTTACATTGTCTTTGTTTAGCTTTATTCAGCACCTGAGACAAGGGAGTGCATGTAACACAATCTAGTACACAGCAATCACACGTGAGAATACTGCACGCTACAATGTCATTGGTTTAGCCCTTTATTAGCACCTGAAACAAGGGAGGCATGTAACCTATCTCAGTACACAAGCATTCACAATCGTGCAGAATACCTGCACTACTACAATTTCATCTGGTTTAGCTTTATTAGCACACTGAAACAAGGGGAGTGCTAATGTAACACTATCTCAGTTACACAGCATCACACGTGAGAATACTGCACTTTACCCTAAATGTCATTGGTTTAGCTTTATCAGCACCTGAAACAAGGGTAAGTGCATGTACACAAATCTAGTACACAGCATCACACGCTGGAAGAACTGCACCTATACATCTGTCATTGGGTTTAGCTTTATCGGCACCTGAAACAAGGGAGTGCATGTAACACATCTAGTACACAGCATCACACGTGAGAATACTGCACTCTACAATGTCATTGGTTTAGCTTTATTAGCACCTGAAACAAGGGAGTGCATGTAACATATCTAGTACACAGCATCACACGTGAGAATACTGCACTCTACAATGTCATTGGTTTAGCTTTATTAGCACCTGAAACAAGGGAGTGCATGTAACATATCTAGTACACAGCATCACACGTGAGAATACTGCACTCTACAATGTCATTGGTTTAGCTTTATCAGCACCTGAAACAAGGGAGTGCATGTAACACATCTAGTACACAGCATCACACGTGAGAATACTGCACTCTACAATGTCATTGGTTTAGCTTTATTAGCACCTGAAACAAGGGAGTGCATGTAACACATCTAGTACACAGCATCACACGTGAGAATACTGCACTCTACAATGTCATTGGTTTAGCTTTATTAGCACCTGAAACAAGGGAGTGCATGTAACATATCTAGTACACAGCATCACACGTGAGAATACTGCACTCTACAATGTCATTGGTTTAGCTTTATTAGCACCTGAAACAAGGGAGTGCATGTAACACATCTAGTACACAGCATCACACGTGAGAATACTGCACTCTACAATGTCATTGGTTTAGCTTTATTAGCACCTGAAACAAGGGAGTGCATGTAACATATCTAGTACACAGCATCACACGTGAGAATACTGCACTCTACAATGTCATTGGTTTAGCTTTATTAGCACCTGAAACAAGGGAGTGCATGTAACACATCTAGTACACAGCATCACACGTGAGAATACTGCACTCTACAATGTCATTGGTTTAGCTTTATCAGCACCTGAAACAAGGGAGTGCATGTAACATATCTAGTACACAGCATCACACGTGAGAATACTGCACTCTACAATGTCATTGGTTTAGCTTTATTAGCACCTGAAACAAGGGAGTGCATGTAACATATCTAGTACACAGCATCACACGTGAGAATACTGCACTCTACAATGTCATTGGTTTAGCTTTATTGCACCTGAAACAAGGGAGTGCATGTAACATATCTAGTACACAGCATCACACGTGAGAATACTGCACTCTACAATGTCATTGGTTTAGCTTTATTAGCACCTGAAACAAGGGAGTGCATGTAACACATCTAGTACACAGCATCACACGTGAGAATACTGCACTCTACAATGTCATTGGTTTAGCTTTATCGGCACCTGAAACAAGGGAGTGCATGTAACACATCTAGTACACAGCATCACACGTGAGAATACTGCACTCTACAATGTCATTGGTTTAGCTTTATTAGCACCTGAAACAAGGGAGTGCATGTAACATATCTAGTACACAGCATCACACGTGAGAATACTGCACTCTACAATGTCATTGGTTTAGCTTTATCGGCACCTGAAACAAGGGAGTGCATGTAACATATCTAGTACACAGCATCACACGTGAGAATACCGCACTCTACAATGTCATTGGTTTAGCTTTATTAGCACCTGAAACAAGGGAGTGCATGTAACATATCTAGTACACAGCATCACACGTGAGAATACTGCACTCTACAATGTCATTGGTTTAGCTTTATTAGCACCTGAAACAAGGGAGTGCATGTAACACATCTAGTACACAGCATCACACGTGAGAATACTGCACTCTACAATGTCATTGGTTTAGCTTTATCGGCACCTGAAACAAGGGAGTGCATGTAACATATCTAGTACACAGCATCACACGTGAGAATACTGCACTCTACAATGTCATTGGTTTAGCTTTATTAGCACCTGAAACAAGGGAGTGCATGTAACACATCTAGTACACAGCATCACACGTGAGAATACTGCACTCTACAATGTCATTGGTTTAGCTTTATTAGCACCTGAAACAAGGGAGTGCATGTAACACATCTAGTACACAGCATCACACGTGAGAATACTGCACTCTACAATGTCATCGGTTTAGCTTTATTAGCACCTGAAACAAGGGAGTGCATGTAACATATCTAGTACACAGCATCACACGTGAGAATACTGCACTCTACAATGTCATTGGTTTAGCTTTATTAGCACCTGAAACAAGGGAGTGCATGTAACATATCTAGTACACAGCATCACACGTGAGAATACTGCACTCTACAATGTCATTGGTTTAGCTTTATTAGCACCTGAAACAAGGGAGTGCATGTAACACATCTAGTACACAGCATCACACGTGAGAATACTGCACTCTACAATGTCATTGGTTTAGCTTTATTAGCACCTGAAACAAGGGAGTGCATGTAACACATCTAGTACACAGCATCACACGTGAGAATACTGCACTCTACAATGTCATTGGTTTAGCTTTATCGGCACCTGAAACAAGGGAGTGCATGTAAAACATCTAGTACACAGCATCACACGTGAGAATACTGCACTCTACAATGTCATTGGTTTAGCTTTATTAGCACCTGAAACAAGGGAGTGCATGTAACACATCTAGTACACAGCATCACACGTGAGAATACTGCACTCTACAATGTCATTGGTTTAGCTTTATCAGCACCTGAAACAAGGGAGTGCATGTAACACATCTAGTACACAGCATCACACGTGAGAATACTGCACTCTACAATGTCATCGGTTTAGCTTTATTAGCACCTGAAACAAGGGAGTGCATGTAACATATCTAGTACACAGCATCACACGCGAGAATACTGCACTCTACAATGTCATCGGTTTAGCTTTATTAGCACCTGAAACAAGGGAGTGCATGTAACACATCTAGTACACAGCATCACACGTGAGAATACTGCACTCTACAATGTCATTGGTTTAGCTTTATCAGCACCTGAAACAAGGGAGTGCATGTAACATATCTAGTACACAGCATCACACGTGAGAATACTGCACTCTACAATGTCATTGGTTTAGCTTTATTAGCACCTGAAACAAGGGAGTGCATGTAACACATCTAGTACACAGCATCACACGCTGAGAATACTGCACTCTACAATGTCATTGGTTTAGCTTTATTAGCACCTGAAACAAGGGAGTGCATGTAACATATCTAGTACACAGCATCACACGTGAGAATACTGCACTCTACAATGTCATTGGTTTAGCTTTATCAGCACCTGAAACAAGGGAGTGCATGTAACATATCTAGTACACAGCATCACACGTGAGAATACTGCACTCTACAATGTCATTGGTTTAGCTTTATCAGCACCTGAAACAAGGGAGTGCATGTAACATATCTAGTACACAGCATCACACGTGAGAATACTGCACTCTACAATGTCATTGGTTTAGCTTTATTAGCACCTGAAACAAGGGAGTGCATGTAACACATCTAGTACACAGCATCACACGTGAGAATACTGCACTCTACAATGTCATTGGTTTAGCTTTATTAGCACCTGAAACAAGGGAGTGCATGTAACATATCTAGTACACAGCATCACACGTGAGAATACTGCACTCTACAATGTCATTGGTTTAGCTTTATTAGCACCTGAAACAAGGGAGTGCATGTAACATATCTAGTACACAGCATCACACGTGAGAATACTGCACTCTACAATGTCATTGGTTTAGCTTTATTAGCACCTGAAACAAGGGAGTGCATGTAACATATCTAGTACACAGCATCACACGTGAGAATACTGCACTCTACAATGTCATTGGTTTAGCTTTATTAGCACCTGAAACAAGGGAGTGCATGTAACATATCTAGTACACAGCATCACACGTGAGAATACTGCACTCTACAATGTCATTGGTTTAGCTTTATTAGCACCTGAAACAAGGGAGTGCATGTAACATATCTAGTACACAGCATCACACGTGAGAATACTGCACTCTACAATGTCATTGGTTTAGCTTTATTAGCACCTGAAACAAGGGAGTGCATGTAACATATCTAGTACACAGCATCACACGTGAGAATACTGCACTCTACAATGTCATTGGTTTAGCTTTATTAGCACCTGAAACAAGGGAGTGCATGTAACACATCTAGTACACAGCATCACACGTGAGAATACTGCACTCTACAATGTCATCGGCTTTGGCTTTATTAGCACCTGAAACAAGGGAGTGCATGTAACACATCTAGTACACAGCATCACACGTGAGAATACTGCACTCTACAATGTCATTGGTTTAGCTTTATTAGCACCTGAAACAAGGGAGTGCATGTAACACATCTAGTACACAGCATCACACGTGAGAATACTGCACTCTACAATGTCATTGGTTTAGCTTTATCAGCACCTGAAACAAGGGAGTGCATGTAACATATCTAGTACACAGCATCACACGTGAGAATACTGCACTCTACAATGTCATTGGTTTAGCTTTATTAGCACCTGAAACAAGGGAGTGCATGTAACATATCTAGTACACAGCATCACACGTGAGAATACTGCACTCTACAATGTCATTGGTTTAGCTTTATTAGCACCTGAAACAAGGGAGTGCATGTAACATATCTAGTACACAGCATCACACGTGAGAATACTGCACTCTACAATGTCATTGGTTTAGCTTTATTAGCACCTGAAACAAGGGAGTGCATGTAACATATCTAGTACACAGCATCACACGTGAGAATACTGCACTCTACAATGTCATTGGTTTAGCTTTATTAGCACCTGAAACAAGGGAGTGCATGTAACACATCTAGTACACAGCATCACACGTGAGAATACTGCACTCTACAATGTCATTGGTTTAGCTTTATTAGCACCTGAAACAAGGGAGTGCATGTAACATATCTAGTACACAGCATCACACGTGAGAATACTGCACTCTACAATGTCATTGGTTTAGCTTTATTAGCACCTGAAACAAGGGAGTGCATGTAACATATCTAGTACACAGCATCACACGTGAGAATACTGCACTCTACAATGTCATTGGTTTAGCTTTATTAGCACCTGAAACAAGGGAGTGCATGTAACATATCTAGTACACAGCATCACACGTGAGAATACCGCACTCTACAATGTCATTGGTTTAGCTTTATTAGCACCTGAAACAAGGGAGTGCATGTAACACATCTAGTACACAGCATCACACGTGAGAATACTGCACTCTACAATGTCATTGGTTTAGCTTTATTAGCACCTGAAACAAGGGAGTGCATGTAACATATCTAGTACACAGCATCACACGTGAGAATACTGCACTCTACAATGTCATTGGTTTAGCTTTATTAGCACCTGAAACAAGGGAGTGCATGTAACATATCTAGTACACAGCATCACACGTGAGAATACTGCACTCTACAATGTCATTGGTTTAGCTTTATTAGCACCTGAAACAAGGGAGTGCATGTAACATATCTAGTACACAGCATCACACGTGAGAATACTGCACTCTACAATGTCATTGGTTTAGCTTTATTAGCACCTGAAACAAGGGAGTGCATGTAACATATCTAGTACACAGCATCACACGTGAGAATACTGCACTCTACAATGTCATCGGTTTAGCTTTATTAGCACCTGAAACAAGGGAGTGCATGTAACATATCTAGTACACAGCATCACACGTGAGAATACTGCACTCTACAATGTCATTGGTTTAGCTTTATTAGCACCTGAAACAAGGGAGTGCATGTAACATATCTAGTACACAGCATCACACGTGAGAATACTGCACTCTACAATGTCATTGGTTTAGCTTTATTAGCACCTGAAACAAGGGAGTGCATGTAACATATCTAGTACACAGCATCACACGTGAGAATACTGCACTCTACAATGTCATTGGTTTAGCTTTATTAGCACCTGAAACAAGGGAGTGCATGTAACATATCTAGTACACAGCATCACACGTGAGAATACTGCACTCTACAATGTCATTGGTTTAGCTTTATTAGCACCTGAAACAAGGGAGTGCATGTAACACATCTAGTACACAGCATCACACGCGAGAATACTGCACTCTACAATGTCATTGGTTTAGCTTTATTAGCACCTGAAACAAGGGAGTGCAGGTAACACATTCTAGTAACACAGTCATCACACGTGAGAATACTGCACTCTACAAGGTCATTGGTTTAGCTTGATTAGCACCTGAAACAAGGAGTTGCATGTAACACATCTAGTACACAGCATTCACACGTGAGAATACTGCACTCTACAATGTCATTGGTTTAGCTTTATTAGCGTCACTTGAAACAAGGGAGTGCATGTATCTATCTAGTACACAGCATCACTCGTGAGAATACTGCACTCTACAATTCATTGGTTTAGCTTATATCAGCACCTGAAACAAGGGAGTGAATGTAAAAAATCTAGTACAACAGCATCACACGTGAGAATACTGCTCTCTACTATTTGGGTCAGTGGTTTAGCTTGATTAGCACGGAAACAAGGAGTGCATGTAACATATCTAGTACACTGCATCACACGTGAGAATACTGCACTCTACAATGTCATTGGTTAGCTTTATCAGCACCTGAAACTAGGAGTGCATGTAACACATCTAGTACACAGCATCACACCGTGAGAATACTGCACTCTACAATGTCTTCGGGTTTAGCTTTATTAGCACTCTGAAAACCAAGGGAGTGCATGTAAGCACATCGAGTACACAGCATCACTGACGCGAGAATACTGCACTCTACAATTCATCGGTTTAGCTTATTAGGCACCTGAAACCATAGGGAGTGCATGTACACATCTAGTACTCAGCATCACACGTGAGAATACTGCACTCTACAATGTCATTGGTTTAGCTTTATCAGGCACCTGAAACAAGGGGAGTGCATGTAACACATCTAGTACACAGCATCACACGTGAGAATACTGCACTCTACAATGTCATTGGTTTAGCTTTATTAGCACCTGAAACAAGGGAGTGCATGTAACATATCTAGTACACAGCAGTCACACGTGAGAATTACTGCACTCTACAATTGTCATTGGGTTTAGCTTTTATCGGCACCTGGAACAAGGGGAGTGCATTGTAACATATCTAGTACCCAGCATCACACGTGAGAATACCGCACTCTACAATGTCATTGGTTTAGCTTTATTAGCACCTGAAACAAGGGAAGTGCAGGTAACATATCTAGTACACAGCAATCACACGTGCGAATCTGCACTCTACAATTGTCATTGGTTTAGCTTTTATTAGCACCTTGAAAAAAGGGAGTGCATGTACAACATCTAGTACACAGCATCACACGTGAGAATACTGCACTCTACAAATGTCATTGGATTAGCTTTATCGGCACCCTGAAACAAGGAGTGCATGTAACATATCTAGTACACAGCATCAACACAGTGAGAATACTGCACTCTACAATGTCATTATTGGGTATTAGCTTTATTAGCACCTGAAACAAGGGAGTGCATTGTAACACATCTAGTACCCAGCCATCACAACTGTGAGAATACTGCACTCTACAATGTCATTGGTTTAGCTTTATTAGCACCTGAAACAAGGGAGTGCATGTAACATATCTAGTACACAGCATCACACGTGAGAATACTGCACTCTACAATGTCATTGGTTTAGCTTTATTAGCACCTGAAACAAGGGAGTGCATGTAACACATCTAGTACACAGCATCACACGTGAGAATACTGCACTCTACAATGTCATTGGTTTAGCTTTATTAGCACCTGAAACAAGGGAGTGCATGTAACACATCTAGTACACAGCATCACACGTGAGAATACTGCACTCTACAATGTCATTGGTTTAGCTTTATTAGCACCTGAAACAAGGGAGTGCATGTAACATATCTAGTACACAGCATCACACGTGAGAATACTGCACTCTACAATGTCATTGGTTAGCTTTATTAGCACCTGAAACAAGGGAGTGCATGTAACATATCTAGTACACAGCATCACACGTGAGAATACTGCACTCTACAATGTCATTGGTTTAGCTTTATTAGCACCTGAAACAAGGGAGTGCATGTAACACATCTAGTACACAGCATCACACGTGAGAATACTGCACTCTACAATGTCATTGGTTTAGCTTTATTAGCACCTGAAACAAGGGAGTGCATGTAACATATCTAGTACACAGCATCACACGTGAGAATACTGCACTCTACAATGTCATTGGTTTAGCTTTATTAGCACCTGAAACAAGGGAGTGCATGTAACACATCTAGTACACAGCATCACACGTGAGAATACCGCACTCTACAATGTCATTGGTTTAGCTTTATTAGCACCTGAAACAAGGGAGTGCATGTAACACATCTAGTACACAGCATCACACGCGAGAATACTGCACTCTACAATGTCATTGGTTTAGCTTTATTAGCACCCTGAAACAAGGGAGTGCATGTAACACATCTAGTACACAGCATCACACGGAGAATACTGCACTCTACAATGTCATTGGTTTAGCTTTATTAGCACCTGAAACAAGGGAGTGCATGTAACATATCTAGTACACAGCATCACACGTGAGAATACTGCACTCTACAATGTCATTGGTTTAGCTTTATTAGCACCTGAAACAAGGGAGTGCATGTAACATATCTAGTACACAGCATCACACGTGAGAATACTGCACTCTACAATGTCATTGGTTTAGCTTTATTAGCACCTGAAACAAGGGAGTGCATGTAACACATCTAGTACACAGCATCACACGTGAGAATACTGCACTCTACAATGTCATTGGTTTAGCTTTATCGGCACCTGAAACAAGGGAGTGCATGTAACACATCTAGTACACAGCATCACACGTGAGAATACTGCACTCTACAATGTCATTGGTTTAGCTTTATTAGCACCTGAAACAAGGGAGTGCATGTAACACATCTAGTACACAGCATCACACGTGAGAATACTGCACTCTACAATGTCATCGGTTTAGCTTTATTAGCACCTGAAACAAGGGAGTGCATGTAACATATCTAGTACACAGCATCACACGTGAGAATACTGCACTCTACAATGTCATTGGTTTAGCTTTATTAGCACCTGAAACAAGGGAGTGCATGTAACACATCTAGTACACAGCATCACACGTGAGAATAGCTCGCACTCTACAATGTCATTGGTTTAGCTTTATTAGCACCTGAAACAAGGGAGTGCATGTAACAAATCTAGTACACAGCATCACACGTGAGAATACTGCACTCTACAATGTCATTGGTTTAGCTTTATTAGCACCTGAAACAAGGGAGTGCATGTAACATATCTAGTACACAGCATCACACGTGAGAATACTGCACTCTACAATGTCATTGGTTTAGCTTTATTAGCACCTGAAACAAGGGAGTGCATGTAACATATCTAGTACACCAGCATCACACGTGAGAATACTGCACTCTACAATGTCATTGGTTTAGCTTTATTAGCACCTGAAACAAGGGAGTGCATGTAACATATCTAGTACACAGCATCACACGTGAGAATACTGCACTCTACAATGTCATTGGTTTAGCTTTATTAGCACCTGAAACAAGGAGAGTGCATGTAACATATCTAGTACCACAGCATCACACGTGAGAATACTGCAACTCTACAATGTCATGGTTTAGCTTTATTAGCACCTGAAACAAGGGAGTGCATGTAACATATCCTAGTACACAGCATCACACGTGAGAATACAGCACTCTACAATGTCATTGGTTTAGCTTTTATTAGCACCTGAAACAAGGGAGTGCATGTAACATATCTAGTACACCAGCATCACACGTGAGAATACCTGCACTCCTACAATGTCATTGGTTTAGCTTTATTAGCACCTGAAACAAGGGAGTGACATGTAACATATCTAGTACACACGCATCACACGTGAGAATTACAGCACTCTACCAATGTCATTGGTTTAGCTTTATTAGCACCTGAAACAAGGGAGTGCATGTAACATATCTAGTACACAGCATCACAGTGAGAATACTGCACTCTACAATGCTCATTGGTTTAGCTTTATTAGCACCTGAAACAAGGAGTGCATGTAACACATCTAGTACACACAGCATCACACCGTGAGAATACTGCACTCTAAACCAATGACATTGGTTTAGCTTTATTAGCACCTGAAACAAGGGAGTGCATGTAACACATCTAGTACACAGCATCACACGTGAGAATACTGCACTCTACAATGTCATTGGTTTAGCTTTATTAGCACCTGAAACAAGGGAGTGCATGTAACATATCTAGTACACAGCATCACACGTGAGAATACTGCACTCTACAATGTCATTGGTTTAGCTTTATTAGCACCTGAAACAAGGGAGTGCATGTAACATATCTAGTACACAGCATCACACGTGAGAATACTGCACTCTACAATGTCATTGGTTTAGCTTTATTAGCACCTGAAACAAGGGAGTGCATGTAACATATCTAGTACACAGCATCACACGTGAGAATACTGCACTCTACAATGTCATTGGTTTAGCTTTATTAGCACCTGAAACAAGGGAGTGCATGTAACACATCTAGTACACAGCATCACACGTGAGAATACTGCACTCTACAATGTCATTGGTTTAGCTTTATTAGCACCTGAAACAAGGGAGTGCATGTAACATATCTAGTACACAGCATCACACGTGAGAATACTGCACTCTACAATGTCATTGGTTTAGCTTTATTAGCACCTGAAACAAGGGAGTGCATGTAACACATCTAGTACACAGCATCACACGTGAGAATACTGCACTCTACAATGTCATTGGTTTAGCTTTATTAGCACCTGAAACAAGGGAGTGCATGTAACACATCTAGTACACAGCATCACACGTGAGAATACTGCACTCTACAATGTCATTGGTTTAGCTTTATTAGCACCTGAAACAAGGGAGTGCATGTAACAAATCTAGTACACAGCATCACACGTGAGAATACTGCACTCTACAATGTCATTGGTTTAGCTTTATCAGCACCTGAAACAAGGGAGTGCATGTAACACATCTAGTACACAGCATCACACGTGAGAATACTGCACTCTACAATGTCATTGGTTTAGCTTTATTAGCACCTGAAACAAGGGAGTGCATGTAACACATCTAGTACACAGCATCACACGTGAGAATACTGCACTCTACAAGGTCATTGGTTTAGCTTTATTAGCACCTGAAAACAAGGGAGTGCATGTAACATATCTAGTACACAGCATCACACGTGAGAATACTGCACTCTACAATGTCATTGGTTTAGCTTTATTAGCACCTGAAACAAGGGAGTGCATGTAACACATCTAGTACACAGCATCACACGCTGAGAATACTGCACTCTACAATGTCATTGGTTTAGCTTTATTAGCACCTGAAACAAGGGGAGTGCATGTAACACATCTAGTACACAGCATCACACGTGAGAATACTGCACTCTACAATGTCATTGGTTTAGCTTTATTAGCACCTGAAAACAAGGGAGTGCATGTAACATATCTAGTACACAGCATCACACGTGAGAATACTGCACTCTACAATGTCATTGGTTTAGCTTTATCGCACCTGAACAAGGGAGTGCATGTAACATATCTAGTACACAGCATCACACGTGAGAATACTGCACTCTACAATGTCATTGGTTTAGCTTTATTAGCACCTGAAACAAGGGAGTGCATGTAACATATCTAGTACACAGCATCACACGTGAGAATACTGCACTCTACAATGTCATTGGTTTAGCTTTATAGGCACCTGAAACAAGGGAGTGCATGTAACATATCTAGTACACAGCATCACACGTGAGAATACTGCACTCTACAATGTCATTGGTTTAGCTTTATTAGCACCTGAAACAAGGGAGTGCATGTAACACATCTAGTACACAGCATCACACGTGAGAATACTGCACTCTACAATGTCATTGGTTTAGCTTTATTAGCACCTGAAACAAGGGAGTGCATGTAACACATCTAGTACACAGCATCACACGTGAGAATACTGCACTCTACAATGTCATTGGTTTAGCTTTATTAGCACCTGAAACAAGGGAGTGCATGTAACATATCTAGTACACAGCATCACACGTGAGAATACTGCACTCTACAATGTCATTGGTTTAGCTTTATCAGCACCTGAAACAAGGGAGTGCATGTAACATATCTAGTACACAGCATCACACGCGAGAATACTGCACTCTACAATGTCATTGGTTTAGCTTTATCTAGCACCTGAAACAAGGGAGTGCATGTAACATATCTAGTACACAGCATCACACGTGAGAATACTGCACTCTACAATGTCATTGGTTTAGCTTTATTAGCACCTGAAACAAGGGAGTGCATGTAACACATCTAGTACACAGCATCACACGCGAGAATACTGCACTCTACAATGTCATTGGTTTAGCTTTATTAGCACCTGAAACAAGGGAGTGCATGTAACACATCTAGTACACAGCATCACACGTGAGAATACTGCACTCTACAATGTCATTGGTTTAGCTTTATTAGCACCTGAAACAAGGGAGTGCATGTAACATATCTAGTACACAGCATCACACGTGAGAATACTGCACTCTACAATGTCATTGGTTTAGCTTTATCAGCACCTGAAACAAGGGAGTGCATGTAACATATCTAGTACACAGCATCACACGTGAGAATACTGCACTCTACAATGTCATTGGTTTAGCTTTATCGGCACCTGAAACAAGGGAGTGCATGTAACATATCTAGTACACAGCATCACACGTGAGAATACTGCACTCTACAATGTCATTGGTTTAGCTTTATCGGCACCTGAAACAAGGGAGTGCATGTAACATATCTAGTACACAGCATCACACGCGAGAATACTGCACTCTACAATGTCATCGGTTTAGCTTTATTAGCACCTGAAACAAGGGAGTGCATGTAACATATCTAGTACACAGCATCACACGTGAGAATACTGCACTCTACAATGTCATTGGTTTAGCTTTATTAGCACCTGAAACAAGGGAGTGCATGTAACATATCTAGTACACAGCATCACACGTGAGAATACTGCACTCTACAATGTCATTGGTTTAGCTTTATTAGCACCTGAAACAAGGGAGTGCATGTAACACATCTAGTACACAGCATCACACGTGAGAATACTGCACTCTACAATGTCATTGGTTTAGCTTTATTAGCACCTGAAACAAGGGAGTGCATGTAACATATCTAGTACACAGCATCACACGTGAGAATACTGCACTCTACAATGTCATTGGTTTAGCTTTATCAGCACCTGAAACAAGGGAGTGCATGTAACATATCTAGTACACAGCATCACACGTGAGAATACTGCACTCTACAATGTCATTGGTTTAGCTTTATCAGCACCTGAAACAAGGGAGTGCATGTAACATATCTAGTACACAGCATCACACGTGAGAATACTGCACTCTACAATGTCATCGGCTTTGGCTTTATTAGCACCTGAAACAAGGGAGTGCATGTAACATATCTAGTACACAGCATCACACGCGAGAATACTGCACTCTACAATGTCATTGGTTTAGCTTTATCGGCACCTGAAACAAGGGAGTGCATGTAACATATCTAGTACACAGCATCACACGTGAGAATACTGCACTCTACAATGTCATTGGTTTAGCTTTATCGGCACCTGAAACAAGGGAGTGCATGTAACATATCTAGTACACAGCATCACACGTGAGAATACTGCACTCTACAATGTCATTGGTTTAGCTTTATCAGCACCTGAAACAAGGGAGTGCATGTAACATATCTAGTACACAGCATCACACGTGAGAATACTGCACTCTACAATGTCATCGGCTTTGGCTTTATTAGCACCTGAAACAAGGGAGTGCATGTAACATATCTAGTACACAGCATCACACGCGAGAATACTGCACTCTACAATGTCATTGGTTTAGCTTTATTAGCACCTGAAACAAGGGAGTGCATGTAACATATCTAGTACACAGCATCACACGTGAGAATACTGCACTCTACAATGTCATTGGTTTAGCTTTATTAGCACCTGAAACAAGGGAGTGCATGTAACACATCTAGTACACAGCATCACACGCGAGAATACTGCACTCTACAATGTCATTGGTTTAGCTTTATTAGCACCTGAAACAAGGGAGTGCATGTAACATATCTAGTACACAGCATCACACGCGAGAATACTGCACTCTACAATGTCATCGGTTTAGCTTTATTAGCACCTGAAACAAGGGAGTGCATGTAACATATCTAGTACACAGCATCACACATGAGAATACTGCACTCTACAATGTCATTGGTTTAGCTTTATTAGCACCTGAAACAAGGGAGTGCATGTAACATATCTAGTACACAGCATCACACGTGAGAATACTGCACTCTACAATGTCATTGGTTTAGCTTTATCGGCACCTGAAACAAGGGAGTGCATGTAACATATCTAGTACACAGCATCACACGCGAGAATACTGCACTCTACAATGTCATTGGTTTAGCTTTATTAGCACCTGAAACAAGGGAGTGCATGTAACATATCTAGTACACAGCATCACACGTGAGAATACTGCACTCTACAATGTCATTGGTTTAGCTTTATCAGCACCTAGAAATAAAGTGGAGTCTGAAACATGTAGCTAACCTAGGAAGAGCTACATAGTCTCCACACACACACATGCTTAACAATACAAGTTATAGTTGTATAAAGCTAAAAAGGAGATTTTTGTAGATGATCCGTTTATATAGCCCATCCAGGAGTGTTTTTGTGACAATGTATAGTTTTGCTTTTTTTTTTTTAACAACATTGTGCTGATTTTCAGACTCCTAACCAAGCCTTAAAGTTTTAGAAGAATACTGACGTATACCTACTCCAGAATGCTCTTGTTTATGTTATCTGTCTTTTCATATGCAGGGAAGGTGTGTGTGGGGGGGTGTCTGGTCCCAGACCCTTTCACTGGGTGTCCCAGCCCAACCTTATCAACAGCTAAACTTGGAGCTACTAAGTAAGTTTTTAAAAGGGTTTGTACTGGATTTTTAGATCAGCATCTGTGCATATTATTATTTATAGTTAGTCTATTACATGTAGTTATATGAAATTGGTGTATACTGTCCCTTTAATTTAATAATGTACTGTGTGTGCTAAATAAAATTTAGTGTTTACATTATGACTAATAATTATTTTCTTTGTATTACGATATATGGCAGTATTATATGTATGATACACAGAGAAATGCTACCAAATTGACAGCTTATGTTAAAATGAAGTTCTTGGTTTTTGCTATGTCTTGCCATTTTAAAAGTGATAGTAAAGTCTAACGATCCTCATAAAGACCACATTCCGTATCAGACAGAACTTGTACCTGGGTTTTCCCTTGCTGTCCGTAGACTATTTTAGTTGGGATTATTTTTGTTGCTGGCTGAACAGTTGATCCCATCCCCTTGGGCTGAGTAACGATCATCTTTGTAATTGGACGTGTTGCAGTGATAATTGCTGGTTTTGTTCCTGCTGGCATTGCTTGTAGCGTTTTATCTCCCTAAGGAAAGAGAAAGGCAGATCATTATCCCATACAAAAATGACATTCTACGCAACAATTAGATCCAGTCAGTGCATGAAATCTTAGCACTATCAACTATAATGTCACTCAAGATCAGGAATACTAGACTGTTCCTGAGCAGGACTTTAACTATGTGTGAGTACCAGTATTAGTAAAGATTAAAGCATGTCATTTTTAGACTAGAATATCCCATAAAAAAATAAAAGGCACTCAAAACATAGGATCTCAAGAGCTTTTCTAGCCAAATATGTTTTCTACATTTCAAAAGGGATGTTTGCCAAATACAAAAATGCTTAACAACTCTGAAGTTAACTGCTATAATTCCTTTCAAATGTGGCTAGACTCAAGTTCACAAATTAATTCCTACAAAAGATCATTTGCATTGCAAGCCTGTTTGTAAAGAATTTTCTCCTATAATATGTACCAGATGTCTTATGCAATATCATTGTGAGACAGATAACTTAGAAAGAAATCTAGAGTCAGAATAGCTTAAAGTGATGGTAAACCCTAGTGTTTTTGAAACGCTAGGATTTACCAGTGCAACAAATAAAGGGGACTTTCAGTCATAAAGTATAAAATACTTCATGCTGAAAGGTCCTTTATTTGTTTGTAGTATATGCCGCGCTGAGCACCTCGGGCCACCCCCGCAGGAGAACGCTATTTTTTAAATTAGATGAGGTTTCCACATCTTAGCCAATAGCCGCGCGGCCCAGCTGGCATTATGCAGGATAGCTAGCACGCTATTGGCTAAGACCACCTCACTGAAAAAAACAGAATTTATGCTTACCTGATAAATTACTTTCTCCAACGGTGTGTCCGGTCCACGGCGTCATCCTTACTTGTGGGATATTCTCTTCCCCAACAGGAAATGGCAAAGAGCCCAGCAAAGCTGGTCACATGATCCCCCCTAGGCTCCGCCTTCCCCAGTCATTCGACCGACGTAAAGGAGGAATATGCATAGGAGAAATCATATGATACCGTGGTGACTGTAGTTAGAGAAAATAATTCATCAGACCTGATTAAAAAACCAGGGCGGGCCGTGGACCGGACACACCGTTGGAGAAAGTAATTTATCAGGTAAGCATAAATTCTGTTTTCTCCAACATAGGTGTGTCCGGTCCACGGCGTCATCCTTACTTGTGGGAACCAATACCAAAGCTTTAGGACACGGATGATGGGAGGGAACAAATAAGGTCGCCTAGATGGAAGGCACCACGGCTTGCAAAACCTTTCTCCCAAAAATAGCCTCAGATGAAGCAAAAGTATCAAATTTGTAGAATTTGGTAAAAGTGTGCAGTGAAGACCAAGTCGCTGCCTTACATATCTGATCAACAGAAGCCTCGTTCTTGAAGGCCCATGTGGAAGCCACAGCCCTAGTGGAGTGAGCTGTGATTCTTTCAGGAGGCTGCCGTCCGGCAGTCTCATAAGCCAATCGGATAATGCTTTTAAGCCAGAAAGAGAGAGAGGTAGAGGTTGCTTTTTGACCTCTCCTTTTACCAGAATAAACAACAAACAAAGAAGATGTTTGTCTGAAATCCTTAGTAGCTGCTAGGTAAAATTTGAGAGCACGAACTACATCCAAGTTGTGCAATAAACGTTCCTTCTTTGAAACTGGATTAGGACACAAAGAAGGCACAACTATCTCCTGGTTAATATTTTTGTTAGAAACAACTTTCGGAAGAAAACCAGGTTTAGTACGCAAAACCACCTTATCTGCATGGAACACCAGATATGGAGGAGAACACTGCAGAGCAGATAACTCTGAAACTCTTCTTGCAGAAGAAATTGCAACCAAAAACAAAACTTTCCAAGATAATAACTTTATATCAACGGAATGTAGGGGTTCAAACGGAATCCCCTGAAGAACTGAAAGAACTAGATTGAGACTCCAGGGAGGAGTCAAATTTTTGTAAACAGGCTTGATTCTGACCAGAGCCTGAACAAAAGCTTGAACGTCTGGCACAGCCGCCAGCTTTTTATGAAGTAAAACAGATAAAGCAGAAATCTGTCCCTTCAAAGAACTTGCAGATAATCCTTTCTCCAAACCTTCTTGAAGAAAGGATAGAATCCTAGGGATTTTAATCTTGTTCCATGGGAATCCTTTAGATTCACACCAACAGATATATCTTTTCCATATTTTATGGTAGATTTTTCTAGTTACAGGCTTTCTAGCCTGAACAAGAGTATCAATGACAGAATCTGAGAACCCTCGCTTTGATAAAATCAAGCGTTCAATCTCCAAGCAGTCAATTGGAGTGAGGCCAGATTCGGATGTTCGAACGGACCTTGAACAAGAAGGTCCTGTCTCAGAGGTAGCTTCCATGGTGGAGCTGATGACATATTCACCAGGTCTGCATACCAAGTCCTGCGTGGCCACGCAGGAGCTATCAAGATCACCGATACCCTCTCCTGTTTGATCCTGGCTACCAGCCTGGGAATGAGAGGAAACGGTGGGAACACATAAGCTAGGTTGAAGCTCCAAGGTGCTACTAGTGCATCCACTAGAGTCGCCTTGGGATCCCTGGATCTGGACCCGTAGTAAGGAACCTTGAAGTTCTGGCGAGAAGCCATCAGATCCATGTCTGGGATGCCCCATAATTGAATTATTTGGGCAAAGATTTCCGGATGGAGTTCCCACTCCCCCGGATGAAAAGTCTGACGACTCAGAAAATCCGCTTCCCAATTTTCCACTCCTGGGATGTGGATTGCAGACAAGTGGCAGGAGTGAGTCTCCGCCCATTGAATTATCTTGGTCACTTCTTCCATCGCCAGGGAACTCCTTGTTCCCCCCTGATGGTTGATATACGCAACAGTCGTCATGTTGTCTGATTGAAACCTTATGAATTTGGCCTTTGCTAGCTGAGGCCAAGCCTTGAGAGCATTGAATATCGCTCTTAGTTCCAGAATGTTTATCGGTAGAAGAGATTCTTCCCGAGACCAAAGACCCTGAGTTTTCAGGGGTTCCCAGACCGCGCCCCAGCCCACCAGACTGGCGTCGGTCGTGACAATGACCCACTCTGGTCTGCGGAAGCTCATCCCTTGTGACAGGTTGTCCAGAGTCAGCCACCAACGGAGTGAATCTCTGGTCCTCTGATCTACTTGAATCGTTGGAGACAAGTCTGTATAATCCCCATTCCACTGTCTGAGCATGCACAGTTGTAATGGTCTTAGATGAATTCGCGCAAAAGGAACTATGTCCATTGCCGCAACCATCAAACCTATTACTTCCATGCACTGCGCTATGGAAGGAAGAAGAACAGAATGAAGTACTTGACAAGAGTTTAGAAGTTTTGATTTTCTGGCTTCTGTCAGAAAAATCCTCATTTCTAAGGAGTCTATTATTGTTCCCAAGAAGGGGACTCTTGTTGACGGAGATAGAGAACTTTTCTCTACGTTCACCTTCCACCCGTGAGATCTGAGAAAGGCTAGGACAATGTCCGTATGAGCCTTTGCTTGTGGCAGGGACGACGCTTGAATCAGAATGTCGTCCAAGTAAGGTACTACTGCAATGCCCCTCGGTCGTAACACCGCTAGAAGGGACCCTAGTACCTTTGTGAAAATTCTTGGGGCAGTGGCTAATCCGAATGGAAGTGCCACAAACTGGTAATGTTTGTCCAGAAAGGCAAACCTTAGGAACTGATGATGTTCCTTGTGGATAGGAATATGTAGATACGCATCCTTTAAATCCACCGTGGTCATGAATTGACCTTCCTGGATGGTAGGAAGAATTGTTCGAATGGTTTCCATTTTGAACGATGGAACCCTGAGAAATTTGTTTAAGATCCTGAGATCCAAGATTGGTCTGAATGTTCCCTCTTTTTTGGGAACTATGAACAGATTGGAGTAGAACCCCATCCCTTGTTCCTTTAATGGAACAGGATGAATCACTCCCATTTTTAACAGGTCTTCTACACAATGTAAGAATGCCTGTTTTTTTATGAGGTCTGAAGACAATTGAGACCTGTGGAACCTTCCCCTTGGGGGTAGCTCCTTGAATTCCAGAAGATAACCTTGGGAGACTATTTCTAGGGCCCAAGGATCCAGAACATCTCTTGCCCACGCCTGAGCGAAGAGAGAAAGTCTGCCCCCCACCAGATCCGGTCCCGGATCGGGGGCCAACATCTCATGCTGTCTTTGTAGCAGTAGCAGGTTTCTTGGTCTGCTTACCTTTGTTCCAGCCTTGCATTGGCCTCCAGGCTGGCTTGGCCTGAGACGTATTACCCTCTTGCTTAGAGGGTGTAGAACTTGAAGCTGGTCCGTTTCTACGAAAGGGACGAAAATTAGGCTTATTTTTAGCCTTGAAAGACCTATCCTGAGGAAGGGCATGGCCCTTTCCCCCAGTGATATCTGAAATAATCTCTTTCAAGTCAGGGCCAAACAGCGTTTTCCCCTTGAAAGGAATATTAAGCAATTTGTTCTTGGATGACGCATCCGCTGACCAAGACTTTAGCCAAAGCGCTCTGCGCGCCACAATAGCAAACCCTGAATTTTTCGCCGCCAATCTAGCTAATTGCAGGGTAGCGTCTAGAGTAAAAGAATTAGCCAATTTAAGAGCACGAATTCTGTCCATAATCTCCTCATAAGAGGTATCCTTATCTAGCGACTTTTCTAGTTCATCAAACCAGAAACACGCTGCTGTAGTAACAGGAACAATGCATGAAATTGGCTGTAGAAGGTAACCTTGCTGAACAAACATCTTTTTAAGCAAACCTTCTAACTTTTTATCCATAGGATCTTTGAAAGCACAACTATCCTCTATAGGGATAGTAGTGCGTTTGTTTAAAGTAGAGACCGCCCCCTCGACCTTAGGGACTGTCTGCCATAAGTCCTTTCTGGGGTCGACTATAGGAAACAATTTCTTAAATATAGGGGGAGGAACAAAAGGTATGCCGGGCCTTTCCCATTCTTTGTTTACAATATCCGCCACCCGCTTGGGTATAGGAAAAGCTTCGGGGGGCACCGGGACCTCTAGGAACTTGTCCATCTTACATAATTTCTCTGGAATGACCAAATTGTCACAATCATCCAGGGTAGATAACACCTCCTTAAGCAGAGCGCGGAGATGTTCCAATTTAAATTTGAACGTAATAACATCAGGTTCAGCTTGTTGAGAAATTTCTCCTGAATCTGAAATTTCTCCCTCAGACAAAACCTCCCTAGCCCCTTCAGACTGGAGTAAGGGCATGTCAGAACCATTATCATCGGCGCCCTCATGCTCTTCAGTATCTAAAACAGAGCAGTCGCGCTTACGCTGATAAGTGGGCATTTTGGCTAAAATGTTTTTAATAGAATTATCCATTACAGCCGTTAATTGTTGCATAGTAAGAAGAATTGGCGCACTAGATGTACTAGGGGCCTCTTGTGTGGGCAAGACTGGTGTAGACACATAAGGGGATGATGCAGTACCATGCTTACTCCCCTCACTAGAGGAATCATCTTGGGCATCATTTTCACTATCACATGCATCACATCTATTTAAATGAGAAGGAACTTTGGCTTCCTGACATACAGAACATAGTCTATCTGATGGTACAGACATGATAAACAGGCATAAACTTGATAACAAAGTACAAAAAACGTTTTAAAATAAAACCGTTACTGTCACTTTAAATTTTAAACTGAACACACTTTATTACTGAATATGCGAAAAAGTATGAAGGAATTGTCCAAAATTCACCAAAATTTCACCACAGTGTCATAAAGCCTTAAAAGTATTGCACACCAAATTTGAAAGTCTTAACTCTTAAAAACTCTTTTTACATTTAACCCCTATACAGTCCCTGGTATCTGCTTTGCTGAGACCCAACCAAGCCCAGAGGGGAATACGATACCAAATGACGCCTTCAGCACGCTTTTTCAGTGTATCAGAGCTCCTTACGCATGCATCTGCATGCTTTGCTTCCCAAAAAACAACTGCGCATTAGTGGCGCGAAACTGAGGCTCTGCCTATGACTAGAGAAGGCCCCCAGTGAAAAAGGTGTCCAATACAGTGCCTGCCGTCTTTTTTATCAAAATTCCCAAGATAAAATTAACTCCTCAAAGTAATAAACCATTAAACATGTTTATAAAACAAACGTTTTAGCCCAGAAAAATGTCTACCAGTCTTTAAAGCCCTTGTGAAGCCCTTTATAACTTGTTATTAAAATGGCTTACCGGATCCCATAGGGAAAATGACAGCTTCCAGCATTACCAAGTCTTGTTAGAAATGTGTCATACTTCAAGCAGCAAAAGTCTGCACACTGTTCCCCTCAACTGAAGTTACTTCATCTCAACAGTCCTGTGTGGAAACAGCCATCGATTTTAGTAACGGTTGCTAAAATCATTTTCCTCTTACAAACAGAAATCTTCATCTCTTTTCTGTTTCAGAGTAAATAGTACATACCAGCACTATTTTAAAATAACAAACTCTTGATTGAAGAATAAAAACTACATTTAAACACCAAAAAACTCTAAGCCATCTCCGTGGAGATGTTGCCTGTACAACGGCAAAGAGAATGACTGGGGAAGGCGGAGCCTAGGGGGGATCATGTGACCAGCTTTGCTGGGCTCTTTGCCATTTCCTGTTGGGGAAGAGAATATCCCACAAGTAAGGATGACGCCGTGGACCGGACACACCTATGTTGGAGAAATATAATTTATGCTTACCTGATAAATTCATTTCTCCTGTAGTGTAGTCAGTCCACGGGTCATCCATTACTTATGGGATTATAACTCCTCCCTAACAGGAAGTGCAAGAGGATCACCCAAGCAGAGCTGCTATATAGCTCCTCCCCTCTAAGTCATATCCAGTCATTCGACCGAAACCATACGAGAAAGGAGAAACTATAGGGTGCAGTGGTGACTGGAGTTTAATTAAAATTTAGACCTGCCGTAAAAACAGGGCGGGCCGTGGACTGACTACACTACAGGAGAAATGAATTTATCAGGTAAGCATAAATTATATTTTCTCCTGTTAAGTGTAGTCAGTCCACGGGTCATCCATTACTTATGGGATACCAATACCAAAGCTAATAGTACACGGATGACGGGAGGGACAGGCAGGATCTTTACACGGAAGGAACCACTGCCTGTAGAACCTTTCTCCCAAAAACAGCCTCCGAAGAAGCAAAAGTGTCAAATTTGTAAAATTTTGAAAAAGTGTGAAGTGAAGACCAAGTTGCAGCCTTGCAAATCTGTTCAACAGAGGCCTCATTCTTAATGGCCCAAGTGGAAGCCAAAGCTCTAGTAGAATGAGCTGTAATCCTTTCAGGAGGCTGCTGTCCAGCAGTCTCATAGGCTAAACGTATTATGCTACAAAGCCAAAAAGAGAGAGAGGTAGCCGAAGCTTTTTAACCTCTCCTCTGTCCAGAATAAACGACAAACAGGGAAGAAGTTTGACGAAAATCTTTAGTTGCCTGCAAATAAAATTTCAGGGCACGGACGACGTCCAGATTGTGCAAAAGTCGTTCCTTCTTTGAAGAAGGGTTAGGGCACAATGATGGAACAACAATCTCTTGATTGATATTCTTGTTAGTGACTACCTTAGGTAAGAACCCAGGTTTAGTACGCAGAACTACCTTGTCTGAATGAAAAATCAGATAAGGAGAATCACAATGTAAGGCCGATAACTCAGAGACTCTTCGAGCCGAGGAAATAGCCATTAAAAACAGAACTTTCCAAGATAACAGCTTGATAGCGATTGAATGAAGGGGTTCAAACGGAACACCTTGCAGAACGTTAAGAACTAAGTTTAAGCTCCACGGCGGAGCAACAGTCTTAAACACAGGCTTATTCCTAGCCAAAGCCTGACAAAAAGCCTGAACGTCTGGAACTTCTGCCAGACGTTTGTGTAAAAGGATAGACAGAGCTGAAATCTGTCCCTTTAACAAACTAGCAGATAAACCCTTTTCTAAACCCTCTTGTAGAAAAGACAATATCCTAGGAATCCTAACCTTACTCCATGAGTAACTCTTGGATTCGCACCAATATAAGCATTTACGCCATATTTTATGGTAAATTTTCCTGGTAACAGGTTTCCTAGCCTGTATTAAGGTATCAATCACTGACTCCGAGAATCCACGCTTTGATAGAATCAAGCGTTCAATCTCCATGCAGTCAGCATCAGAGAAATTAGATTTGGATGTTTGAAAGGACCCTGAATCAGAAGGTCCTGTCTCAGAGGCAGAGACCATGGTGGACAGGACGACATGTCCACTAGATCTGCATACCAGGTCCTGCCTGGCCACGCAGGCGCTATTAGAATCACCGATGCTCTCTCCTGTTTGATCCTGGCAATCAATCGAGGAAGCATCGGGAAAGGTGGAAACACATAAGCCATGTTGAAGACCCAAGGTGCTGTCAGAGCATCTATCAGCACCGCTCCCGGGTCCCTGGACCTGGATCCGTAACAAGGAAGCTTGGCGTTCTGGCGAGACGCCATAAGATCCAGATCTGGTTTGCCCCAATGATGAAGCAGTTGGGCAAACACCTCCGGATGAAGTTCCCACTCCCCCGGATGAAAGGTCTGGCGACTTAGAAAATCCGCCTCCCAGTTCTCCACGCCTGGGATGTGGATCGCTGACAGGTGGCAAGAGTGAGACTCTGCCCAGCGAATTATCTTTGAGACTTCCATCATCGCTAGGGAACTCCTTGTTCCTCCTTGATGGTTGATGTAAGCCACAGTCGTGATGTTGTCCAACTGAAACCTGATGAACCTCAGAGTTGCTAACTGAGGCCAAGCCAGAAGAGCATTGAAAATTGCTCTTAATTCCAGAATGTTTATTGGAAGGAGTCTCTCCTCCTGAGTCCATGATCCCTGAGCCTTCAGGGAATTCCAGACTGCGCCCCAACCTAGAAGGCTGGCGTCTGTTGTTACAATCGTCCAATCTGGCCTGCGGAAGAGCATCCCCTTGGACAGATGTGGCCGAGAAAGCCACCATAGAAGAGAATCTCTGGTCTCTTGATCCAGATTTAGCAGAGGGGACAAATCTGAGTAATCCCCATTCCACTGACTTAGCATGCACAATTGCAGCGGTCTGAGATGCAGGCGCGCAAATGGTACTATGTCCATTGCCGCTACCATTAAGCCGATTACCTCCATGCACTGAGCCACTGACGGGTGTTGAATGGAATGAAGGACACGGCAAGCATTTAGAAGTTTTGATAACCTGTCTTCCGTCAGGTAAATTTTCATTTCTACAGAATCCATAAGAGTCCCTAGAAAGGGAACTCTTGTGAGTGGCAATAGAGAACTCTTTTCTACGTTCACCTTCCACCCATGCGACCTTAGAAATGCCAGAACTAACTCTGTATGAGACTTGGCAGTTTGGAAACTTGACGCTTGTATCAGAATGTCGTCTAGGTACTGAGCTACCGCTATGCCTCGCGGTCTTAGTACCGCCAGAAGAGAGCCCAGAACCTTTGTAAAGATTCTTGGAGCCGTAGCTAACCCGAAGGGAAGAGCTACAAACTGGTAATGCCTGTCTAGGAAGGCAAATCTTAGATACCGGTAATGATCCTTGTGAATCGGTATGTGAAGGTAGGCATCCTTTAAATCCACTGTGGTCATGTACTGACCCTCTTGGATCATGGGTAAGATGGTTCGAATAGTTTCCATTTTGAACGATGGAACTCTTAGGAATTTGTTTAGGATCTTTAAGTCCAAGATTGGTCTGAAGGTTCCCTCTTTTTTGGGAACCACAGATTTGAATAGAATCCTTGCCCGTGTTCCGACCGCGGAACTGGGTTGATCACTCCCATTAGTAAGAGGTCTTGTACACAGCGTAGAAACGCCTCTTTCTTTATCTGGTTTGCTGATAACCTTGAAAGATGAACTCTCCCTTGTGGAGGAGAAGCTTTGAAGTCCAGAAGATATCCCTGAGATATGATTTCCAACGCCCAGGGATCCTGGACATCTCTTGGCCAAGCCTGGGCAAAGAGAGAAAGTCTGCCCCCCACTATATCCGTTTCCGGATCGGGGGCCCTCACTTCATGCTGTCTTAGGGGCAGCAGCAGGTTTTCTGGCCTGCTTGCCCTTGTTCCAGGACTGGTTAGGTTTCCAGCCCTGTCTGTAGCGAGCAACAGTTCCTTCCTGTCTTGAAGCGGATGAAGTTGATGCTGCTCCTGCCTTGAAGTTACGAAAGGCACGAAAATTAGACTGTTTAGCCTTTGGTTTGGCCCTGTCTTGAGGCAGGGCATGGCCCTTACCTCCAGTAATGTCAGCGATAATTTCTTCCAAGCTGGGCCCGAATAATGTCTGCCCTTTGAAAGGAATATTAAGCAATTTAGATTTAGAAGTCACATCAGCTGACCAGGATTTAAGCCACAGCGCTCTGCGCGCTTGAATGGCGAATCCGGAGTTCTTAGCCGTAAGTTTGGTTAAGTGTACTACGGCATCAGAAATAAATGAATTAGCTAGCTTAAGGGCTTTAAGCTTGTTCATAATCTCATCCAATGGAGCAGTGCTAAGGGTCTCTTCCAGAGACTCAAACCAGAATCCCGCCGCAGCAGTGACAGGCGCGATGCATGCAAGGGGTTGTAATATAAAACCTTGCTGAACAAACATTTTCTTAAGGTAACCCTCTAACTTTTTATCCATTGGATCTGAAAAAGCACAGCTATCCTCCACCGGGATAGTGGTGCGCTTAGCCAGAGTAGAAACTGCTCCCTCCACCTTAGGGACCGTCTGCCATAGGTCCCGTGTGGTGGCGTCTATTGGAAACATTTTTCTAAATATAGGAGGGGGTGAAAAGGGCACACCGGGTCTATCCCACTCCTTGTTAACAATTTCTGTAAGCCTTTTAGGTATAGGAAAAACGTCAGTACACGCCGGTACCTCAAAATATTTATCCAGCCTACATACTTTCTCTGGAATTGCAACCGTGTTACAATCATTCAGAGCCGCTAATACCTCCCCTAGTAATACACGGAGGTTCTCAAGCTTAAATTTAAAATTTGAAATCTCTGAATCCAGTTTACTTGGATCAGATCCGTCACCCACAGAATGAAGTTCTCCGTCCTCATGTTCTGCAAATTGTGACGCAGTATCAGACATGGCTCTACTATTATCAGCGCACTCTGTTCTTACCCCAGAGTGATCGCGTTTACCTCTTAATTCTGGTAATTTAAATAGTACTTCAGTCATAACATTAGCCATGTCTTGCAAAGTGATTTGTATGGGCCGCCCTGATGTACTTGGCGCCACAATATCACGCACCTCCTGAGCGGGAGGCGAAGGTACTGACACGTGAGGAGAGTTAGTCGGCATAACTTCCCCCTCGTTGTCTGGTGATATTTTTTTAACATATAAAGTTTGACTTTTATTCAAAGTAACATCTATACATTGAGTGCACAAATTTCTATTGGGCTCCACATTGGCCTTTAAACATAGTGAACAAACAGATTCATCTGTGTCAGACATGTTTAAACAGACTAGCAATAACACTAGCAAGCTTGGAAAAAACGTTTAAATAAATTTACAAGCTATATAAAAAATGCTACTGCGCCTTTAAGAAACATAAAAATGTGACACAGTTGAATTAACAATGAACCAAATATGTTAAAACAACCAAATTTTAACAGAAAATGTATAAAGTTAGCAGAGGATTGCACCCACCAGCAAAAGGATGATTAACCCCTTAATACCCAAAACGGATAACAGTTGAAATAATAAACGTTTTTATCACAGTCAAACACACTGTCACAGGTCTGCTGTGACTGATTACCTCCCTCAAAACTAGTTTTGGAGACCCCTGGGCTCTGTAGAGACGTCCTGGATCATGGAGGAAGAAATAGGAAGACTGTGACTAAATTTTTACTGCGCAATAAAGCGCTAAAATAGGCCCCTCCCACTCATATTACAACAGTGGGGAAGCTCAGTAAACTGTTTTTATGCAGGAAAAAAAAAAAAAAACGACAGCCATGTGGTAAAAATTATGCCCATAAAGTTTTATCACCAAGTACCTCAGAAAAAACGATTAACATGCCAGTAAACGTTTTAAAAATTGAAAATTGTGAAGTGTTATTAATAAGCCTGCTGCTAGTCGCTTTCACTGCAGTGCAGGCTCAAATATTACTTTAATATTGACAGTATTTTCTTAGTGAAATTCCATTCCCCAGAAATACCTCAGAGTATACATACATACATATCAGCCTGATACCAGTCGCTACTACTGCATTTAAGGCTGCACTTACATTACATCGGTATTAGCAGTATTTTCTCAGTCAATTCCATTCCTTAGAAAATAATTTACTGCACATACCTCCTTGCAGGTGGGCCCTGCATGCTATCCCCTGTTCTGAAGTTACCTCACTCCTCAGAATGGCCGAGAACAGCAAGTGGATCTTAGTTACGACTGCTAAGATCATAGAAAACTCAGGCAGATTCTTCTTCTAATGCTGCCTGAGAACAAACAACACACTCCGGTGCCGTTTAAAATAAACTTTTGATTGAAGAAATAAAAACTAAGTTTAACACACCACAGTCCTCTCACACGTCCTATCTTTAGTTAGGTGCAAGAGAATGACTGGATATGACGTAGAGGGGAGGAGCTATATAGCAGCTCTGCTTGGGTGATCCTCTTGCACTTCCTGTTAGGGAGGAGTTATAATCCCATAAGTAATGGATGACCCGTGGACTGACTACACTTAACAGGAGAAATAGTGTTCTGCCTTGGGCGACCTGGGGCACTCAGCGCGGCATACGCTGCAGACAAATAAAGCAACTTTAAGAATGAAGTATTTTATACTTCATGACTGGAAGTCCCCTTTATTTGTTGCACTGGTAAATCCTAGCGCTTTAAAAATGCTAGGATTTACCATCAATTTAAGGGGCAGAGCATTTGACTGCTATAGTGAGAATCACTAGATCTTTAGATTCATAGCTCACATCTAGTATAAAAAGTTCTCAGACCCAGAACTGTCACTAAACACAGCCAATGGGTTAACACATTTTTATATTATACTTTCTTTAAAAAAAAAAAAAATTAAAAAAATGTGTGCATGAAATGGGGGGGAGGGGTATTGCCAAAAGTGAAAAAAGCTTTCATGATTCAGAGAGAGTCTGCACTTTTAAGACACTTTTAAATTGACTTCTATTATCAAAATAGACTGTTCTTTTGATATCCCTTGTTGAAAAGCATTTGTGCATATCTTCAGCAGCAACTAGTTTGTAATTGGTGGCTACAAACATTTTTCTCGTCAATGGCTCAATCAATTGTTTAACGGAACATTTTCATTAGGCACTTTTATGTCCCATTGAAGAGACACAACCCAAATGTTTTATTTCATGATTCAGATAGAGCATGCAATTTTAAGCAACTTTCTAATTTACTCCTATTATCATTTTTTCTTTGTTCTCTTGCTATCTTTATTTGAAAAACAAAATGTATGCTTACCTGAAAAATTTGTTTCTTTTTAGACACTATGAGTCCACAGATCATCAGCCTTACTTGTGGGATTACACCTCCTGGTCAGCAGGAGGAGGCAAAGAGCACCACAGCAGAGCTGTTAAATATAGCTCCTCCCTTTCCTCCCACTCCAGTCATTCAACCGAAGTTAGGAAGAGAAAGGAAAAGCTAAGGTGCAGAGATGTCTGAAGTTTACAAAAAAAACTAACAACCTGTCTTAAAAGAACAGGGCGGGCCGTGGACTCATCGTGTCTAAAAAGAAACAAATTTATCAGGTAAGCATACATTTTCTTTTCTTTTTAAAGACACAATGAGTCCACAGATTATCATCCTTACTTGTGGGATACAATACCAAAGCTAGAGTACACGGATGATAAGGGAGGGACAAGACAGGGAACCTAAATGGAAGGCACCACTGCTTGAAGAACCTTTCTCCCAAAAGCCGCCTCAGCCGAGGCAAAAGTATCAAACTTGTAAAATTTAGAAAAAGTGTGAAGAGAAGACCAAGTTGCAGCCTTGCAAATCTGTTCCATAGAAGCTTCATTTTTGAATGCCCATGAGGAAGCAACCGCCCTAGTGGAATGAGCCGTAATTCTTTCAGGAGGCTGCTGTCCAGCAGTCTCATATGCAAAGCGGATGATACTCCTCAACCAAAAAGAGAGGTAGCCGTAGCTTTCTGACCCTTACGTTTTCCAGAGAAAATTACAAACAGAGAAGAAGACTGACGAAAGTCCTTAGTTGCTTGTAAGTAAAACTTCAAAGCACGGACTAAGTCCAAATTATGCAGAAGCCTTTCCTTCTGAGGAGGATTAGGACACAAGGAAGGAACAACAATCTCCTGATTAATGTTCCTGTCTGAAACAACCTTAGGAAGGACCCCTAGTTTAGTACGTAAAACTACCTTATCCGAATGGAAAATAAGGTAAGGCGAATTGTATTGCAACGCCAAAAGCTCAGATACTCTTCAGGCTGAAGAAATAGCAACAACAAATAAAACCTTCAAAGATAACAACTTAATATCTAAGGAATGCATAGGCTCAAACGGAGCCCCTTGAAGAACCTTAAGAACTAAATTCAAACTCCATGGAGGAGAAACTGGTTTAAACACAGGCCTGACAAAAAGATTGAACATCTGGGACATCCGCCAGACGTTTGTGTAACAAAATAGATAAGGCAGAGATCCGACCCTTTAGGGAACTTGCCGATAAACCCTTCTCCAATCCTTCTTGGAGAAAAGACAAAATTCTGGGAATCCATGAGTAGCCTTTGGATTCACACCAATAAAGATATTTGCGCCATATCTTATAATAAATCTTTCTAGTTACAGGCTTACGTGCCTGAATCAAGGTCTCTATGACCGAGTCAGAAAAACCAAGCTTGGATAGAATTAAGCGTTCAATTTGCAGTCAGCTTCAGAGAAATTAGATTTGGATGAAGGAAGGGTCCTTGAATGAGAAAATCCTTCCTCAATGGTAGTCTCCAAGGTGGCAGGGATGACATTTCCACCAGATCGGCATACCAAATCCTGCAAGGCCACGCAGGAGCAATGAGGATCACTGATGTCTTCTCCTGTTTGATACGAGCCATTACCCGAGGAAGAAGAGCAAACGAGGGAAAAAGATATGCTAGGCTGAAGGACCAAGGAACTGCATCTATCAGTTCCGCCTGGGGATCCCTGGATCTTGACCCGTATCTTGGAAGCTTGGCGTTCTGACGAAATAACATGAGATCTAACTCTGGCCGACCGCATTTGCGAATCAGGCTGGAGAATACTTCCGGATGGAGTTCCCACTCTCCCAGATGAAAGGACTGCCTGCTCAGAAAGTCCGCCTCCCAGTTGTCCACCCCTGGAATTTGGATCTCTGACAGATGGCAAGAATGGGCCTCCCCCCACCGGATGATCTTGGCTACCTCCGTCATCGCTAAGGAACTCCTCGTACCTCCCTGATGATTGATGTAAGCCACTGTCGTTATATTGTCCGTCTGGAATCTGATGAACTGGGCCGAAGCCAACTGAGGCCAGGCCAGAAGAGCATTGAAGATCGTTCTCAGTTCCAGGATGTTTATAGGAAGAATAGACTCCGCCGGAGTCCACACTCCCTGAGCCTTTAGAGGACCCCAGAAAGCTCCCCACCCTAGAAGGCTGGCATCTGTTGTCACAATCACCCAGGATGGTCTGCGAAAGCATGTTCCCTGGGATAGATGATCCAGAGACAACCACCATTGAAGTGAATCCTTGTCTCCTGCTCCAGGGTTATTCGAGGAGACAAGTCTGCATAATCTCCATTCCACAGCCTGAGCATGTTTAACTGCAGAGGTCTGAGGTGAAACCGAGCAAACGGAATGATGTCCATTGCCGCCACCATCAGTCCGATTACTTCCATGCACTGGGCCACCGTCGGCCGAGGATTGGCCTGAAGGGCATGACAGGCATCTAGAATCTTTGATTTCCTGACCTCTGTCAGAAAAATCCTCATAGATATAGAGTCGATTACAGTTCACAAGAAAGTCACCCTTGCTTTCGGGATTAAGGAACTTTTTTCCAGATTCACCTTCCACCCGTGAGCTCTCAAAAGGGATAGTACAATGTCGGTATGGGACCTTGCTTGTTGACAAGATGGCGTCTGGATTAGAATATCGTCCAGATAAGGCGCCACCGCAATGCCCCGTGGTCTTAAAACCACCAGTAGAGACCCCAGAATCTTTGTGAAAATTCTGGGTGCCGTGGCCAGTCCGAAGGGAAGAGCCACGAACTGAAAATGTCTGTCCAGAAAGGCAAACCTTAGGAACTTGTGATGGTCTCTGTGGATAGGGACATGCAGATATGCATCCTTTAAGTCCACTGTTGTCATAAATTGACCCTCCTGAATCAATGGAAGAATGGTACGAATGGTTTCCATCTTGAAAGATGGAACTCTGAGAAACTTGTTCAGATGTGAGGTCTAAAACAGGTCTGAAAGTTCCCTCCTTCTTGGGAACTACACACAGATTTGAATAAAAACCATGCCCTTGTTCCTGTACAGGAACGGGAGTAATCACTCCCAGGGAAGAAAGGTTTCTTACACAATGTAAGAACGCCTCTCGTTTTATCTGGTTTGCAGATAATCTTGAAAGAAGAAATCTTCCTGGAGGAGGAAAATTTTTGAACTCCAGTTTGTATCCCTGGGACACTATTTCTATAGCCCAGGGATCCTGAACATCTCGCACCCAAGCCTGAACGAAGGAAAGTCTACCCCCCACCAGATCCGGTCCTGGATCAGGGGCATGCCCTTCATGCTGTCTTTGAGTCAGCAGCAGGCTTCTTGGACTGTTTACCCTTGCTCCAAGGCTGGTTTGGTCTCCAAGTGGGCTTAGACTGAGAATAGTTTCCTTCCTGTTTAGAGGAGGAAGAGAAAGAATTTCCCTTGAAATTGCGAAAGGAACGAAAATTATTTTGACGTCCTTTTTGTTTATTTCTCTTATGATGAAGGAGATGACCCTTACCTCCCGTGATGTCAGAGATAATTTCCTTCAAGCCAGGTCCAAACAAGGTCTTACCCTTGTAAGGAATAGCTAGAAGATTAGACTTAGATGAAACGTCCGCAGACCAAGGCTTTAACCATAAAGCTCTGCAGGCTAGGATAGAGAACCCTTAACTCTTAGCTTCTAATTTAGTAATTTGCAGAGAAGCATCCGTAATAAAGGCATTAGCTAACTTCAGAGCATTGATAATATTCTTGGATCTCCTCCAATGACGTCTCAGACTTCAGAGACTCAGACAGAGAATCAAACCAATAAGCTACCGCACTAGTGACAGTAGGAATGCACGCAGCCGGCTGCAACAGCAGACCCTGGTGAACATAAATCCTTTTAAGTAGCCCCTTTAACTTCTTGTCCATGGGTCTTAAAAGGCACAACTATCCTCAATAGGAATAGTAGTTCGCTTGGCTAAGGTGGAGATAGCCCCTTCTACCTTAGGAACCGTTTGTCAAGCTTCCTTGATAGTGTCAGCTATAGGAAACATCTTTCTGAAAATAGGAGACGGAGAGAAGGGAATACCTGGTCTCTCCCATTCCTTAGAAACAATCTCCGAAGCTCCCTTAGGAACTGGAAAAACAATAGAGAAAGTAAGAACTTCAAAATATTTGTCCAATTTACTCGCCTTCACAGGAGCGACTACTACTGTGGAATCACAGTCGTCTAAAGTAACCAATACCTCCCTGAGTAACAGACTGAGGTGTTCTAGTTTAAATCGGAAAGAGACAACCTCCGAATCAGTCAAAGGTTATGAATCTGAAATCTTGCCATCTAATAAAACCTCTATACCCTCCATCTCAGTTCCCTGGGAGGGTACCTCTGAGACTGCTACCATTGCATCAGAAACCTCACTGATAACATGCTTGTCTTTCCTCTTGCGCTTGCCCTGAAACATAGGAAAGGCAGACAACGCATCAGAAAATGTGGAAGACATAACCGCCGCTATGTCTTTTAAAGTAACTCCAGCAGGTGCTAGAGCAGAATTGCAGGGCACTGCTGGTGGGGGCGTTAATTTTTGGGACGCTTGGGGAGAAAGATGCAGCATAAATTGACCCTCATCCGAAGATTCCTGGACAACAACTGCCTGAGAAGAAATTGTCTCAGTAAAACTTTTATCCCTAAAACTTAGTCCTTTCAATACAGAAAGGGATTGGTGGTTCCACATTTGCATCCAGACACAAGGCACGTGTAACATAATGCACACCCTCTTGATCCATTATTCAATACAAATTAACAAATAATTAACAGAAAAAACAATAAACATTAGAAAAAAATAACTACACAAAAACCGTTACTGTTCCTTTAAATACAAACCGTTTCTTTATTTTACTGCAAACTGTCAGATTCCTCTAAAGCACAGCGACTAACAAATTGACGTCACAAAATAAACCTCTGCACCACAGTAATCTGCTGAGGTGCTCCTACCGTACAAAATGACACCGGATCCCCTTGTCTCCTATGCAGGTCCGTTCAGTCACACTGCGCAATCCATCAGACCGGACTTAACGTATCTGTACTAGAAGCGCATGAAATTACATTACATGCCGCTCTAGAACAGACATTCAAGTAGCCCATCTTATGTTGCACTAATCCTTTCAGGAAAACAGCGCTCTACCTAGTGGCGCGCAAATACAGGAAGCCCTAACGCAGGCAAAGAGAATGACTGAAGTGGGAGGGAAGGGAGGAGCTATATATAACAGCTCTGCTGTGGTGCTCTTTGCCTCCTCCTGCTGACCAGGAGGTGTAATCCCACAAGTAAGGATGATGATCCGTGGACTCATTGTGTGTTTAAAAAGAAAAGAAGGCATCTAAGCTTTTTTATTAGTTCAGAACTCTGGACGGAACTTTTTTTATTGGTGGATGAATTTATCCACCAATCAGCAAGAACATCCCAGGTAGTTCACCAAAAATGTGCCGGCATCTAAACTTACATTCTTGCATTTCAAATAAAGATACCAAGAGAATGAAGAAAACGTGAGTAAATTAGAAAGTTGCTTAAAATTTCATGCTCTATCTGAATCACGAAAGAAAATATTTGGGTTCAGTGTCCCTTTAAAAAGGACATAAATGTGCCAAATGAAAATGTTCTGTTAAAGCATTTTATTATTATTATACACTATATTTTTGTTTGCATAAATGTTTTGTAGATGATACATTTATATGGCCCATCTGGGAGTGTTTTTGTAACAATGTATAGTTTTGCTTATTTTTAAATAACATTGCGCTGATTTTCAGACTCCTAACCAAGCCTCTAAGTATTATATGTATACTGATGTATACACACTTCAGATTGCTTTTGTTTGTATAATGGGTCTTTTCATATGCAGGGGAGAGGAGGGGAGGTCTTCTCTCAGCCCCTTTCACTGGGTGTCCCAGCCTAACCTCATCAACAATGCTAACCTGGGAGCTTCTAAGTAATTTTTTTAAATGTTTTATACTGGATTTTTATATCAGTATCTGTGCATATTCTTCTTTATAGTAGTGTCTATTACATGCAGTTATATGAAAATTGGTGTATACTGTCACTTTACGTATCTAACTCCTTTTAATAAAGCATATATTAAGATTTCAGTTTGCTCTTATTGCACTTGAATGGTTACTACTGAGATGGAGGTCAGTGTGTATGGATTCTGGGAATGCTTGTGATACAGTTCTTTTGAGTCTGTACATTAATTATATATTTGTCCTCTTTAATCCTCAACTCTGCTCAGTTCTAGGTAAGATACATTAAATACACTGGAGAAAAAAAATCTAGTAGTCTTAGCATTAGTCACAGCTACTGGTCTGGGAATGTCAACCATTGAACACACACAAAATGTCAGCTCCCTTACTACTCGGTCCTTTCCTCCAGCTTCCAGTACAGGCTGTGATGCCCATCACCAAGATGAGATAGACCTCCAGGGAGCAAATCTTACAGTTGACATATTTAGCACCGATGCATAGAACTGAGTCAGAGAGCAGTCTACTCACCCCAGCATTCAGCAACGTTGTCACAACATTTTTGCCTGGCAGACCTTGAATTGTTGTCCCTTTGCCTGTGGTCTTCTGCACCACAATAACGTTGGGCTTTGAGGTTATCGGTATAGTAGTTATCTTGGTTGTTGTACCTTTATATGTTAAAAACATAAAACAGATTGACTGACTAAATACTTCTGATTCATGCAACCATTAACCTTTTTCGCTGCTAAGCTATTTTTTACCCCAGTGCGGAGCTAAATTTTTTGAGCTTTGTTTGCTACCCACTTTTAAACACTATTTATTGTAAGGCAAATTTCAGTTAGCGAACCACACAATTTATAGTTTTTTTTTTCCAGCAGGCCAGGCAGATTTATAATATACCATTATTAAATTTATATTTCATGGCATGTGTGATAGTTGCAGTAAAAAAAAAAAAAAAAAAGTATTTTTAGTAAATAATATTGAAAATGGCCAAGTGACCACCCTTGTTAATGTGATCAACTTACTAAATTGGCATCAAGAGTTGACTTTAGCAATTTCACATTCTTAATAAAAATAGATTAAAGTGAATGCACAGTGACTATACTGCAATTCCTTGATAATAGCTTGAATGCTTTTGAGAAAAAAAAAAAAAAAAAAATGAGCTGTGGTCATTAAAAACAGGTGTGAACAAAAACCATTTTGATGTGAAGGGGCTATGTGTAGTTAATGTTTAGAGTGATCTTGGCGGGGTAAACAGATGGAGTATGATGTCATCGTATCACAGAAGGGTTTACACAGGGTGCTATCACTTTGGGGTTGACCACAGCAAGATAACTAAACAATACTGCATGTGAGAGTTTTCTGTTTACAACAGCACAATCCAATTATTTAAAACTATGTAACCTAATTTAAAGGATCACTCAATGCAGTAGAATTGCATAACTAACAAGTGCATAATAAAAAACAGAATTTATGCTTACCTGATAAATTACTTTCTCTTGCGGTATATCCAGTCCACGGATTCATCCTTTACTTGTGGGATATTCTCATTCCCTACAGGAAGTGGCAAAGAGAGCACACAGCAAAGCTGTCCATATAGCTCCCCCTCTAGCTCCACCCCCCAGTCATTCGACCAAAGGTTAGGAAGAAAAAGGAAAAACCATAGGGTGCAGTGGTGACTGTAGTTTAAATAAAAAAAAATTTACCTGACTTAAATGCCAGGCCGGGCCGTGGACTGGATACACCGCAAGAGAAAGTAATTTATCAGGTAAGCATAAATTCTGTTTTCTCTTGCAAGGTGTATCCAGTCCACAGATTCATCCTTTACTTGTGGGATACCAATACCAAAGCTTTAGGACACAGATGTAGGGAGGGAACAAGACAGGTACCTTAAACGGAAGGCACCACTGCTTGCAAAACCTTTCTCCCAAAAATAGCCTCCGAAGAAGCAAAAGTATCGAATTTGTAAAATTTCGCAAAAGTATGCAGTGAAGACAAAGTCGCTGCCTTACAAATCTGTTCAACAGAAGCCTCATTTTTAAAAGCCCATGTGGAAGCCACTGCTCTGGTAGAATGAGCAGTAACAGTTTTAGTAGGCTGCTGGCCAGCAGTCTCATAGGCCAAACGGATGATGCTTTTCAGCCAACAGGAAAGAGAGGTAGCAGTCGCTTTCTGACCTCTCCTCTTACCAGAATAGATAACAAACAAGGAAGATGTTTGTCTGAAATCCTTAGTTGCTTGTAAATAGAACTTTAAAGCACGAACTACATCAAGATTGTGTAATAGACGTTCCTTCTTCGAAGATGGATTAGGACACAGAGAAGGAACAACTATTTCCTGGTTAATATTCTTGTTAGAAACAACTTTAGGAAGAAAACCAGGCTTGGTACGCAAAACTACCTTATCTGCGTGGAACAGGCCTGAGCGAAGAGATAGTCTGCCCCCTACTAGATCCGGTCCCGGATCGGGGTCCACCCCTTCATGCTGTCTTGGTGGCAGCTGCAGGCTTTTTAGCCTGTTTACCCTTATTCCAGCCCTGGTAAGGTTTCCATGTTGCCTTGGGCTGTGAAGCGTTACCCTCTTGCTTTGCAGCCAGAGAGGATGAAGCGGGGCCGTTCCTGAAATTGCGAAAGGAACGAAAATTAGCTTTGTTCTTTGTCTTAAAGGTCTTGTCCTGAGGAAGAGCATGGCCTTTTCCCCCGGTGATATCTGAAATAATCTCTTTCAATTCAGGCCCGAAGAGGGTCTTTCCTTTGAAAGGAATGTTCAAAAGCTTGGAATTAGACGACACATCGGCCGACCAGGACTTTAGCCATAGCGCCTTGCACGCCAAAATGTCGAAACCTGAATTTTTCGCCGCTACCTTAGCTATTTAGAAAGCGGCGTCAGCGATAAAAGAATTAGCTAGCTTTAGAGCCTTAATTCTATCCATAATTTCCTCATATGAGGTCTCGGTCTGGAGCGAGTCTTCCAGCGCCTCAAACCAGAAAACAGCTGCAGTAGTTACAGGAATAATGCAGGCAATAGGTTGGAGAAGAAAACCTTGTTGAACAAAAATTTTCTTAAGTAAACCCTCTAACTTCTTATCCATAGGGTCTTTAAAAGCACCTGAATGACATGGGTGCAGGTGTGTTGGGGGAAAGGATGGTAGCACGTTTAGAGAACCTTTTAAACTAGGCAAAGGGGGGGAGTGTCAATTTGAACAAAATAGAACAGAGAGATCAGTGTCTGAATATGTCACTCCATTAATATCTCAAGGAAGGGATGACTTAAGAAATGTCACATTAGAAAGTATAGAGGAAAGTACACCAAGTAGCAGCAGAAAGCACATGAAAATTAAATGTATGACAACAAATGCAAGAAGCATGACAGGTAAAATGGGGGAGCTGACGCTCTTAGTTGCAGAAGAGGACTATGATGTTATCAGTATAACTGAAACTTGGTGGGATGATTCACATGACTGGGCAGTTAACTTAGAGGGGTATACATTATTTAGGAGGGACAGGAATAATAAAAGGGGTGGAGGAATCTGCATGTATATTAAACCTGACCTTAAACCTACAATAAGGGAAGATATTTATGATACAAGTGACAATGTAGAGACCCTGTGGGTTGAAATAAAGAGTGGGGGGAAAAATCCTAAAAAAATATTACTAGGAACATGCTACAAGCCTCCCAACATTAGTGACCCGGAGGAAACTCAACTACTTATCCAAATAGGTAAGGCTGCTAATAACAGTGCTGTAATTATGGGAGATTTTAACTACCCTGATATAAACTGGGCCAATGAAACTAGTAATTCAGCTAAGGGGGATAGATTTTTAAATGTTCTCAGGGATAACTTCTTGTCACAATTAATAGAGGAGCCAACTAGGAGTAAAGCTATATTGGATTTAGTGCTATCAAACAATACAGATATAATATCAAACATAGAAGTTAAAGAACATTTGGGTAACAGTGATCATAACATGGTCACATTTGAAATCTCTTTTCATATGCAGTGTTTTAAAGGCTTAACTAAGACTTTTAATTTCAAGAAAGCAAAATTCAACGATTTAAGGAAATCATTAAATAATATAAATTGGGACAATGTATTTTCTAATAAAAATACAGAGGATAAATGGATAATATTTAAAAATTTGTTAAATAAATATACATATCAATACATACCATATGGTTATAAAAATAAAAAAAAAAATAAGCCGTTATGGCTAAATAAAAATGTGTTAAAAGAAATTAGGAAAAAACGTAGGGCATTTAAATTATTAAAAGAAAATAGTACAGACTCAGCATACAATATTTATAAGGAATGTAACAAAGCATGCAAAAAAGCAATCAAATTAGCCAAAATTGAAAATGAAAAATTAATTGCTAAGGATTCTAAGTCTAACCCTAAAAGGTTCTTTAAGTACATAAATAGCAAAAAATCTAAGAAGGATAATATAGGTACATTAAAATGTGTGGAGGGTAGCATGATAAATAATGACAGGGAAAAGGCTGAGGTACTAAACCAGTTTTTTTCTTCAGTATACACAAGAGAGGAACCATTGAATGATACTTTGGAACAGAATAGAACATGCCAGTCCATACCACTAACTGGGTTTTGTTTAGAGGATATCAGGAAAAAACTAAAAAATATTAAGGTAAATAAAACTCCAGGCCCAGATGGAATACACCCAAGGGTGTTAAGTGAACTTAGCACTGTTATAGACAAACCTTTACTCTTAATTTTTCAAGACTCATTATCCTCAGGCATGGTACCCCAGGATTGGCGTAAAGCTGATGTGGTGCCACTCTTCAAAAAGGGAAGCAGGGATGATCCAGGAAGCTATAGACCAGTTAGTCTGACATCAATAGTGGGGAAGATATTTGAAGGGATTATAAGGGATTATATTGATGAGCATATTCGTGTAAACAAGATTATGAGTTCTAATCAGCATGGCTTTAGGAGAAATAGATCATGTCAAACTAATCTAATTAGATTCTACGAGGAAGTAAGTAAAAATATAGATAAAGGGGAATCAGTTGATGTGATATACTTAGATTTTGCAAAGGCATTTGATACAGTGCCTCATGAGAGATTAATGCACAAAATTAAGGGACTGGGAATAGCTGAAAATGTTAGCTCATGGATAAATAACTGGATAAAAGATAGGGAGCAACGAGTAGCAGTAAATGGATCATACTCAGATTGGACAAAGGTAATCAGTGGCGTCCCCCAGGGATCAGTACTGGGCCCTGTTCTTTTTAATATTTTTATAAATGACTTGGAGCAAGGATTAAATAGCGACATCTCTATTTTTGCAGATGATACTAAGTTAAGTAAGGTCATTAGGTCAGAGCAGGATGAACTCTCTTTGCAAAGGGATTTGCTAAAATTAGAACTATGGGCAAGTGAATGGAAAATGAGATTTAATACGGAAAAATGTAAGGTTCTACATTTTGGAAGTAAAAATAAGCAGGCTATGTATTTTTTAAATGGGACAAGACTTAGCCAAACACAGGAGGAAAGGGATTTGGGAGTAGTAATAGATAACAAGCTAAAGATGAGTGCACAATGCAGAGCAGCGGCTTCAAAGGCTAATAAGATACTAGCATGTATTAAACGAGGCATTGATTCAAGGGAGGAAAGCATAATTCTGTCATTATATAAAGCCCTGGTAAGACCTCACCTTGAGTTTGGAGTGCAGTTCTGGGGACCGATTGCTAAAAAAGATATTGCAGAACTAGAAAAAGTTCAGAGAAGGGCCACAAAGCTAATAAGGGGATTGGAGAAATTAACCTATGAGGAGAGGCTAGCCAAACTGGGTCTGTTCTCTTTAGAAAAAAGGCGCTTGAGAGGTGACATGATTACTTTATATAAATATATTCAAGGCCCATATACAGAGATGGCAGAAGCTCTTTTTATTCCAAGAAAATTGGTTCTGACAAGAGGTCATAATTTAAGGTTGGAGGAAAGGAGATTTAATCTCCTGCAACGAAAACGTTTTTTCACTGTAAGAGCAATAAAATTGTGGAACTCATTACCAAAGGAGGTAGTGAATGCCAATACCATAGATACATTTAAAAATAGTCTGGATAATTTTCTGTATATAAACAAAATTCATGGATATGATTGCTAGTATTAAATGGGTCACATTTTAATGGGGTTATTTAAGCTTAACTGGAGCTTTTTGTAAGTATTTTAGATTTGTATAGGTTGAACTCGATGGACTTCAGTCTTTTTTCAACCTTATCTACTATGTTACTATGTTACTATGTTACAACTGTCTTCAATTGGTATGGTTGTGCGTTTAGCAAGTGTAGAAATAGCCCCCTCCACCTTAGGGACCGTCTGCCACGAGTCCCGCACAGGGTCAGGTATGGGGAACATTTTCTTAAAAACAGGAGGGGGAGCAAAGGGAACACCTGGTCTATCCCACTCCCTAGTAACGATATCCGCAATCCTCTTAGGGACCGGCAACGTATCCGTGTAAACAGGGACCTCTAGGTACTTGTACATTTTACACAATTTCTCTGGGATCACCAAAGGGTCACAGTCATCCAGAGTAGCTAATACCTCCCTAAGCAAAACGCGGAGGTGTTCTAGTTTAAATTTAAAAGCCAATGTATCTGAATCTGTCTGAGGAGAAACCCTTCCTGAATCAGAGACTTCTCCCTCAGACATCAAATCCCTCGCTCCCACTTCAGAGCGTTGAGAGGGTATATCGGATACGGCTACCAAAGCGTCAGAATGCTCATAATCTGTTCTTAAAACGGAGCTATCACGCTTTACGGGTAACACGGGCAGTTTAGATAAGAAGGCTGTAAGAGAATTATCCATGACTGCGGCTAAGTCTTGTAATGTAAAAGGGCTTGTGCGGGCGTAACTGGTTGTGACACTTGGGGAGAGGCAGACGGGCTACCCTCGTTACCTTCAGTCTGAGAATCATCTTGGGCCACATTCTTAAGTGCAACAATATGATATTTAAAATGTATAGACATATCAGTACAAGTGGGACACATTCTGAGAGGGGATTCCACCATGGCTTCTAAACACATTGAACAAGGATTTTCCTTAGTGTCAGTCTTGAATAAACAATCGATTGCCCTGAATCAGTGTCAACCAGCATAATTAGCCCTGTTATGTAAGCATTAAATTCCTTACTAAGTCTGTGAACATAGCTTACCCTCCCCTCATGGGGATATTGTCAGTCTCTTCTAGCATTATCTCAGTCTTGTCTAGAAATAAATGACGGAACATACCTCATTGCAGATTACCCTGCAAACCGTTCCCCCCCAACTGAAGTTTTCTGGTACTCCTCAGTCCTGTTTGTGAACAGCAGTGGATTTTAGTTACAACATGCTGAAATCATTTTCCTCTCAGCAGAAATCTTCATCACTTTTCTGCTAGAGAGTAAATAGTACAAACCGGTACCATTTAAAATAACAAACGTTTGATTGAAGATAATAAAAACTACAATTCTAACACCACATTCACTTTACCCTCCCGTAGAGAAACCCTAGTGCTTAGAGCCGGCAAAGAGAATGACTGGGGGGTGGAGCTAGAGGGGGAGCTATATGGACAGCTTTGCTGTGTGCTCTCTTTGCCACTTCCTGTAGGGAATGAGAATATCCCACAAGTAAAGGATGAATCCGTGGACTGGATACACCTTGCAAGAGAAAAGGCAATAGCACCTACTCTGAATTTCAAATAAGCAGTAGATTTTTTTTTTCTTCTGGCAAATTTATTTTTTCTCCCAATTTCAGGGCCCCTGTATCATGTGACAGACATCAGCCAATCGCAGATTAGTATATGTGCACATGCTCAGTAGGATCTTGTTCCCCAGAAAGTGTGAATATAAAAAGACTGTGCCAAACGCGATTATGGAAGTAAATTGGAAAGTGTCTTAAAACTGCATGTTCTATCTGATCACCTGACTATACAGACAAAATTCATATTAACTTAAAATTATGAACATAAATAAAATAAGAAAAAATCAAAAACGAGAGTACAAAACTGTGAAGACGGATGGGGATCCCTGCTACTAGATATATATGTAATACACAGCTAAACGATAATTTGCACACTGCAGTAGTAGATGTGATTTAAAGGGATGTGAGACAGTATAAGATTGTAATATAAAATGCCTAATTATACGTAGTAAAAACACTTTGCAATATACTTTCATTATATATTTTGTTCCCTTTTCCTGTAATTTACGTGTGTTGGTTTTCTAAATTCCAATGAGTTTCTTCAAAGTAATCGGTGCCGCCATGTTTGAACTTAAAGGGACATGAAACCCAAAAATTTGATTCAGATAGAGAGTGCAATTTACTTGTATCACCTCGTTTGCTTTGTTCTCTTGGTATCACTTGTAGAAAAGAATACCCAGGTAGGCTCAAGAGCAACAACGCACTACTGGAAGCTAGCTGCCGATTGGTGACTGCACACATATATATGCCTCTTGGCTAACCTGATGTGTTCAGATAGCTCACAGTAGTGCATTGCAGCTCCTTCAACAAAGGATACAAAAAGAATGAAGCACATTTTATAATAAAAGTAAAAATTAGAAAGTTGGTGTCATGAATACCTCAGGATTCAGCTAAGAAAGGGTTAATTCTGTTCAGCTTGTGAATTAAAGAACAGTTGTTTGTCTTTTTAAAAATAGCTGTGTCCTGTGACAGGAGCATCATAAATGCTTGGCAGTGTAAACAGGATAGAGTTTTATGGCATTGTCAGGAAAATACATGATAGAAAACAGGGCTTCAGTCACAGAAAACTGATAAGGTCACTAAAAAGGACATTGGTATTATGTATATATGTGTTTAAAACTGTTATGACATTAAATGAAGGGAAATCTGTCATATCTGGTATCCAATTGATTCTCCCAATGAAACCAAGAGAGTACCAGTCAGTATACTAGACTAGACTATAGAGTGGCCTATCAGAAATTATAATGGGTTCTAGAATTTCAGGCAAAAAACTGAAGGACATAAAGACAGGGGGGTTTCTTAGCCCGCCCAGGAGGGTGTGGTCAGGCAACCTGATCTATGGAAAATAGGCATAAGTCTTATTTTTCAGCTATGAGATGGCATTCTTACAAGGGGAGCTGTTCTACAGAGTAAGAATCCATCGCTTCATGCCAGCCCCTGGCACAGATCTTGAAACTAGGAAAGTATTCAATTCTGTTTTTCTCCTTTTTTATTTTAAAACACTGTTTGCTAATGTGTCATTTTATTTGTACCAACTTTTTATTAATAATGCATTGTGCATAATAATCTTTGGCATAATAAAAAATCCTTTATTAAGTTTGGCCTTTGTCTAATAATTGAACCACATTACTGAAAGAGACTGGAATATTAGAACTGTATAATTTAGGTTATTTTTTCTGCTAAATTGTACTCAGAGAGTTAATGTGTAAGTGAGTTTTTCCTTAGGATTTTCCCTTTAATAAATTTTAAGTGGTAGCAGCTGAGATATTGTAGTTAGTTAGTGTGGGTGGCATTAAAGGAGTTTTGGGGCATTTCTTTTACGTCTAGTACAGAATGGAGAGTGTTGTTAACCCTTGCCCCCACTGAACTAAATCACAAGCTGGCCTGGTGTGGCTAGATTGTGACCTATCATTGAGAGTAGAAGGGGTCTGATAACCCTTTCTGTGCCAAATAAGTGACTGGCGCAGGGTTGGATAACCTTGGTTCGTCACAGTTGGTTTAACATTCTGTGTTTCGTGTCCCTTTAATTTGTTTTAAAAAATGTTAAGACTTGGCTAGTATGTTATTTTGTAGCAAAACAGCAGCAATGTCTTGTAATTACAAGGTATTTTCTGTCATTTTACTACTTCCCACCATTAGGACGTTCCATCCCTTCCTAACTGCGCTGGGCTTTAGAGCCGTTAGGACGGCATGGAATGTCCTAGCCATTTGGCATAGGCGCTTCCTGAATGGGATCGCGGCTGGATGGGGTTCCATAGCATCATAGGCACTTCCCCCTTGACACGATCCCATCATTGAAACCACGCAATTGCATGAAAGATCACGTGATTTCACTTTATACTTATATGTTTACAGCGGAACTTTGTTCCGATGTAGACAAAGAAGACCCGTCAGAAAGGTGTGAAATAGCACCTATTCCCAAACACATAAAAATACAATATTAATTCGCTCATTTGCAAGATCAAATCAAGCAAAACAAAATTTTTTCACAAATTTCAGTTCTCACTAAATCTTCCAAAACCCAGTCCCTTATAATGCGAATGTGCCCATTTGAAATACAGCTTTGTCAACCATAAGACATTTTAAGAGATACTCACCGGATACAATGTTGCTGCTGATTATCTTTCCCCCCAGAGTGGCTAGTGACTTGGGTACCACAGTAATGATGCTGCCGCTGGTGGTTTTCACGTAAGTTGCCCCCGGGGTAGCAGCCATACGAGCACCAAGTGTGGAACTGACAGCAGGTCTGGTGTAAGTTGCGTGTGCCCCTGGTAAAAATAAGACACATTATATGCTATGCACAAACTGAGAACCTAATGTGAAAAAAATACAAACGTAAAAAAGGCACCAAGTATCGTGAAGCAATCTGGGAACAATAATAATGAAAGAGACCGCCGGTTGGTACTTCTGCACACAAAGGTGCTCTACTGAGTAAAATGGCTGCATTTTATATAGTCAGATTACAGCTTAAAAGCACCACCACTTTATAAACCAGAACTAGAAATGTGAAGAGAATTAAAATAAAATCAGTACCTTAAAGGGATATAAAAGTCCAAAGAGAAAATGCGCTATTTTATATGCAAGCAGTAATGCAATAATAAAATGCTCTGTGCGTTTAACCCCATTCCAAAGGTATTAAACATATAGTTAGTAATTCCCTAAAGAACAATGAACGAATGGGAGCTAGCTAAACACATCTGAAGAGCCAATGACAAGAAACCTTTGTGAGTAGCATCCAGTGAGCAGCTAGCTCCCAGTGGAGCAATGCTGCCGCTGATATATACATATGCTTTTCAACAAAGGATACCAAAAAAAACAATGCAAGTATAATTTAAGTGCATTTAGAAGTGTGTTAAAATTACATTTTTAATCTGAATCATGATGGTTTAATTACAATGTTTATGCTCCTTTAAATGATTATTGTATTGTAACTAATGAATTAAAGGGACATAAAACCCACATTTTTGATTCAGATAGAGCATGCCATTTTAAACAACTTCCTAATTTACTTCTATTATAACATCTTTGTTCTCTTGGTATCTTTTGTTGAAAAGCATGGATGCAAGCTCAGGAGCGTGCACGTGTCTGGAGCACTGTTTGGCAGTAGTTTTGCAAGAATGTGTCCTTTTGTAGGAGCACTAGATGTCAGCACTATTTCCTGCTGTGTAGTGCTCCAGACACCTATCTAGGTATCTCTTCAACAAAGAATACCATGGGAACAAAGCAAACTTCATAAACTGGAAATTTTAAAAATTATTTTCTCTGTCTGGATCACGAAAGAACATTTTTAAGTTTCACATCCCTTTAATTTTGACTAGACTGTCCCTTTTTAAACTCATGATTCAGATAGGGCATGCAATTTAAACAACTTTCCAATTCACTTTTATTATCAAAATTTGCTTTATTCTCTTGGTATTCTTAGTTGAAAGCTAAACCTAGGTAGGCTCATATGCTAATTTCTAAGCCCTTGAAGGCCGCCTCTTATCTCAATGCATTTGACAGTTTTTCACAGCTAGAGGGCGTTAGTTCATGTGTTTCATATAGATAACATAGAGCTCATGCACGTGAATTTACCGAGGCGTGAGCACTGATTGGCTAAAATGCAAGTCTGTCAAAAGAACTGAAATAAGGGGGCAGTCTGCAGAGACTTAGATACAAGGTAATTACAGAGGTTAAAAGTGTATTATTATAACTGTGTCGGTTATGCAAAACTGAGGAATGGGTAATTAAGGGGTTATCTATCTTTTAAAACAACAAACATTCTGGTGTTGACTGTCCCTTTAACTTTTAAATTTGCCAGAAAATATTATCTAGCCAATTAGAACTTGCAGTTTTTGCACTGGAATGCAATGCTATATAGTCCTGATGTAGTTCAGAGAAAACATAAGAGGTTGGAATTCATGCAGTCTGAAGGCAGAGAACTACCAGAGTGGTTTATAAATAACATTCTCCCAAGTTACTTATGAATATTCACTACTTGCAGTCCCAAAACCTTAAAGGACCAGTCAACACAGTAGATTTGCCTAAACAATTGCAAAATAACAAGACAATGCAATATCACTTGGTCTGAAATTCAAATGAATAGTAGATTTTTTTTCTGACAATTTTAAAAATGATGTCTATTTCCACTCCCCCTGTACCATGTGACAGCCATCAGTCAATCACAAATGCATACACGTACCATGTGACAGCCCTCAGCCAATCACAAATGCACATATATACGCTTATTCTGCGAATTCTTGCACATGCTCAGAAGGAGCTGGTGACTCAAAGTTTAAATATAAAAAGACTGCACTTTATTTTAATGGAAGTAAATTGGAAAGTTGTTTAAAATTGCATGCTCTATCTGAATAATGATAGTTTAATTTTGACTGGAGTGTCCCTTTAAAACCTATTTTTATTTATTAAATAATCTTGATGAGCCTTTAGCAGTGTTATTCTGATCAATGTCAGAAAGAGGACTTACCGCCGGTAGAGGTGACCAGTTTTGTAGTCATAATTGCTCCGTTGCTGCTCACAACCATGATGGGGGAATTACCGCTATTTGGTAAAGCTGCAGATAACGGTTTGGGCAAAATCTTGCTGGGCTGCATCTGCTGAGTGATGATCTTCACACCTAAGCATAATAAAAATAGGAGGAAATTATTTATACTCTGGCTACTATATGAGTTAGAAGAGATGACAACTGCACAAATAACTTTCATCTCATCTTAGTTTGCTCAGTATATACATTTTATATGCTACATTTATACTTTATGCTAACAGATCATTTACTTTTTGCACTTTTATGTCACAACACATACACTATATACACACACACATATCAGTGTTGTCCCAAGGATCTGTTTAGTGGGTGCACCACCCGGCTGATTTTACGGACCACCTGGATAAAATCTTAACGAATATTAAGCTAAAATTAGCGGATATTAAAAATGTTTATTTATTATCATTAAATGCATTCATGTTAACTTATTCATTAATTTTGCTTTGGATAGCTGAAATTAGTTTTTTTTTTATTTAATGGATATTTAATGGATATATATATATATATATATATATATATATATATATATATATATATATATTTTTTTTTTTTTTTTTAATTTATATGGTGTATTAACCATCCTACAGATGCACTCACCGGATTCCTGTTTTATCTGTATCGTGGGTTTGATTCCTGGAGGAATCTGAGGCTGAGCAGTAGCGGATGGTTGAGTGAGTGAAGTTGGCTGTGTCAGAGGAGATGCCTGTTGTGGTATCTGATGGATCTTTGGGGACTGCTGGAACTGTTTAGGTAACTGGGCTAAGATTTGACTTGGGGAAGCAACCAGGCTTTTGGGAGAGGGAAGTCTGTTAGATGCCATCTTTACAGCGGAAGTGCAGACACCTTAAAAAGAGAAAGGAACAAAAAAAGATCAGTGCTTCTGCAGAGAAATATCATTTCCTAAAGGGATATGCGTGTAATTTTTGTCTTACTGACCTAGAGAGCTATGTAATTTTTACCCCCACAAACTGGTTAAACACAAAGGTAATCATGGCATCCCCAAAGAAGGACACATGTAGTAATTAGAAGGTCGGTGTGCTTTTTTATTTATTTTATTTAGAGGTTGTAAAATGTTTTTAAATTTGAAAAGAACATGAAAGTTAACGCTAAATAAAGTCTCTTAAAATTGATTTGGTTATTAAATGTACTTTGTTCTCTTGGTATCCTTTGTTGAAAAGTATACCTAGGTAGGTAAAGGAGCAGGAATGCACAACTGGAAGCTAGCTGGTGGGTACACAGAGATGTTTGTCATTGATCTAGCACAAAGCTTTTTTTTGCACTTTAATGTCCGTTTAAAAGGGACAGTTTAGTCCCAAAAAAAACTTTAATGATTTAAATAGGGCATGTAATTTTAAACAACTTTCCAATTTACTTTTATCACCAATTTTGCTTTGTTCTCTTGGTATTCTTAGTTGAAAGCTAAACCTAGGAGGTTCATATGCTAATTTCTTAGACTTTGAAGGCTGCCTCTTATCTGAATGTATTTTGACAGTTTTCACCACTAGAGAGTGTTAGTTCATGTGTGTCATATAGATAACACTGTGCTCACGCACGTGGAGTTCCAGGGAGCCAGCTCTGATTGGTTAAAATGGATGTTTGTCAAAAGAACTGAAATAAGGGGGCAGTTTGCAGAGACTTAGATACAAGGTAATCACAGAGGTAAAAAGTGTATTTATATAACTGTGTTGGTTATGCAAAACTAGGGAATGGGTAATAAAGGGATTATTTATCTTTTAAAACAATAAAAATACTTGTATAGACTGTCCTTTTATAAAGCAACACCATTAGTGGTGCCTGGGAAACGTATAACTTTAATAGAATATGTTAATAAATGTACTGGTTTAGTCTATAGGTAAAGACACGTACTGCCCTTCTTAGTAAGCTTGATTGTATGCTCACCCTGTGTCACAGTGGACATGACCATTGATGGAGTGGCAGATACAGTTGTGGTCACAGCAATGCTACCAGACGATATGGGTGTGGAGGCTCCGCTGTTACCGCCACTGCCGATCACAGATGCCTGAGAGGAAGTGATGACCACAGGTGGTTTTTGAGTAGTGGAGGATAAAACAGAGGTGGGAACCAGCTTGGTGACTGCTGCATAGTTGTGAGATTTTGATAGGATGTTTGGGACAAATGTTGAGCTTGGAGACGTTGTGACTATTATAACCTGGAAAAAGAAAAAAAAACATTTATATTACATTACTCAAAACATTTTAAAGACATAAACAAACAGTGCTTACATTTATGCATTTGGCACTTGAAAACAGTGATTTTAAAGGAGCTGCTGAAGAGCCTCACAGGGTTATATGACACATTATGTGAAAGAAGAGAATATTTTGAATAAGGAGTTATAATCCGCTCTAAAATACATGTGATCAGCATTCTAATAGTGATCTCATGCACCGCTATGAACCAGGATGTTTTTATATAAGCAGGAATAGGGCTCGTTTAAATATCTCCCACGAAGCACAGACATGAGACCTTATTTTTTCCAAAGGGTGGCAATATGCCCCGTCTTAAAGGCATATGAAACCCAAAACTTTTTTTTTCACGATTCAGATAGAGCAGGTGATTTTAAACAACTTTCTAATTTACTTCTATTATTCACCTTTAAAAGATCTTATTTTCACAACAGGTGGTTTTGTGTTGGACTTTAAAAGGGAAATGAAATACTATGCTGCAGACTGTTTTACAAGGGTAGATCAATAAATCCTAACCCCAATTGTTAACACAATAATGTCAGGTGTCTGACATTACTAAAGTCAAAACTAAACTTGCATTCTTCAATAAAAAAAACAATTTATTCGTACACAAGGGACCAGAATATACGTATATGCATTTCGTGATTGGCTGTCACATGATACAGGAGGAAGAAAAACATAATTTATGCTTACCTGATAAATTCCTTTCTTCTGTAGTGTGATCAGTCCACGGGTCATCATTACTTCTGGGATATTACTCCTCCCCAACAGGAAGTGCAAGAGGATTCACCCAGCAGAGCTGCATATAGCTCCTCCCCTCTACGTCACTCCCAGTCATTCGACCAAGGACCAACGAGAAAGGAAAAGCCAAGGGTGAAGTGGTGACTGGAGTATAAATTAAAAAATATTTACCTGCCTTAAAAACAGGGCGGGCCGTGGACTGATCACACTACAGAAGAAAGGAATTTATCAGGTAAGCATAAATTATGTTTTCTTCTGTTAAGTGTGATCAGTCCACGGGTCATCATTACTTCTGGGATACCAATACCAAAGCAAAAGTACACGGATGACGGGAGGGATAGGCAGGCTCTTTATACAGAAGGAACCACTGCCTGAAGAACCTTTCTCCCAAAAATAGCCTCCGATGAAGCAAAAGTGTCAAATTTGTAAAATTTGGAAAAAGTATGAAGCGAAGACCAAGTTGCAGCCTTGCAAATCTGCTCAACAGAGGCCTCATTCTTGAAGGCCCAAGTGGAAGCCACAGCTCTAGTAGAATGAGCTGTAATTCTTTCAGGAGGCTGCTGTCCAGCAGTCTCATAAGCTAAACGAATTATGCTACGAAGCCAAAAAGAAAGAGAGGTAGCAGAAGCTTTTTGACCTCTCCTCTGCCCAGAGTAAACGACAAACAGAGAAGACGTTTGTCGAAATTCCTTAGTTGCCTGTAAGTAAAATTTTAGAGCACGGACTACATCCAGGTTGTGCAGTAGACGTTCCTTCTTCGAAGAAGGATTTGGGCACAAAGAAGGAACAACAATCTCTTGATTGATATTCCTGTTAGTAACTACCTTAGGTAAGAACCCAGGTTTAGTACGCAGAACTACCTTATCCGAATGAAAAATCAAATAAGGAGAATCACAATGTAAGGCTGATAATTCAGAGACTCTTCGAGCCGAGGAAATAGCCATTAAAAATAGAACTTTCCAAGATAACAACTTTATATCAATGGAATGAAGGGGTTCAAACGGAACGCCCTGTAAAACATTAAGAACCAGGTTTAAACTCCATGGTGGAGCAACAGTTTTAAACACAGGCTTAATCCTGGCCAAAGCCTGACAAAAAGCCTGGACGTCAGGAACTTCTGACAGACGTTTGTGTAACAGAATGGACAGAGCTGAGATCTGTCCCTTTAATGAACTAGCAGATAAACCCTTTTCTAAACCTTCTTGTAGAAAATACAATATCCTAGGAATCCTAACCTTACTCCAAGAGTAACCTTTGGATTCACACCAATATAGGTATTTACGCCATATCTTATGGTAAATCTTTCTGGTAACAGGTTTCCTAGCCTGTATTAAGGTATCAATAACTGACTCAGAAAACCCACGTCTTGATAAAATCAAGCGTTCAATTTCCAAGCAGTCAGCTTCAGAGAAGTTAGATTTTGATGTTTGAAGGGACCCTGTATTAGAAGGTCCTGTTTCAGAGGTAGAGACCAAGGTGGACAGGATGACATGTCCACCAGGTCTGCATACCAAGTCCTGCGTGGCCACGCAGGTGCTATTAGAATCACTGATGCTCTCTCTTGTTTGATTCTGGCAATCAATCGAGGAAGCATCGGGAAGGGTGGAAACACGTAAGCCATCCTGAAGTCCCAAGGTGCTGTCAGGGCATCTATCAGGACTGCTCCTGGATCCCTGGATCTGGACCCGTAACGAGGAAGCTTGGCGTTCTGTCGAGACGCCATGAGATCTATCTCTGGTTTGCCCCAACGTCGAAGTATTTGGGCAAAGACCTCTGGATGGAGTTCCCACTCCCCCGGATGAAAAGTCTGACGACTTAAGAAATCCGCCTCCCAGTTCTCCACTCCCGGGATGTGGATTGCTGACAGGTGGCAAGAGGTCACCCAGTTACCCAGTCATTTGAAAGACACCACACATGTGTTACAATTACTTGAGTCTGAGAAATGGAGTACTGACAGCATGTGGGTCACAGTGGATGTAACATCGTTATATTCCATGATCCCACATGATAAGGGGATACAAGCTTTGAGATATTTTTTGGCAGAACAAACCAATTTTTCCATACCATATCAGGATTTTATATTGATTTTATATTGAGGGTCACTCTATTTTTGTTGACCCACAATTATTTCGAATTTGAGGGTGAGTTTTTCTTGCAGAGACGTGGGACAGCTATGGGTGCCAAATTTGCACCTTCATACGCCAACCTATACTTAGGTTGGTGGGAGCTGTCCCACGTCTATACACAAATCAACCCATACATCAATGAAATTGCTTTTTATAAGCGTTTCATTGATGACCTTCTATTTATTTGGAAGGGGGACAGGTGCAGCATCACTGAGTTTATGACTTGGATCAATGATAATGATCTCAATCTTGGGTTCACTTTTGAGATAGAACCCTATGAAATAAACTTCCTTGATATCACGATGAGGGGCATGTCTGATGGCAGGATTGTAACTAGTAGTTACAGGAAACCGATCTCGGGCAATACCTTGTTACATGGCCGGAGCTGCCATCCTAAGCATGTCCCTTATGCGATAGCAAAGGGACAGCTGATTAGACTTAAACGAAACTGTTCTGATCCACAAACATATGAAAAACAGTCGGAAGATCTAGTGAGTCGCCTCAAAGAGAGGGGCTACAAAAATTCAGACATAACCAAGGCTATAAATGAGGTTAAACACCTAGATAGAAGATCTTTGCTCACCCCTAAAAGTGGTGATATCGCCTCATCCGAACATAAGGGAGTCACATTTGTTACCACATTTAGTGCTCAATACCAACAAATTTGTGGTATAGTTCGGAAACATTATGGCATGTTAAGGGCGGATGATAAATTAATTGACACTGTTGATAATGGTCTGAGATGCTCATACAGAAGGGCCTGTACACTTGGCAACATACTCTCCCCTTCCAAACTAAAACCTACTAAACAACCAACTAGTTCATGGCTACAACATAGGGGCATGTTTAGATGTGGACACACCAGGTGTAAACCATGTGATTATATGGATATAACAACTACCTTTTCCTCTACAGTCACAGGCAAAACATATGACATTGAAAGATGTCTTAACTGTTCATCTAGCAATGTCATTTATATGTTGGAGTGTACACAATGTCAGGTCCAATATATAGGACTTACGACTAGAGACGTAAGATCCCGTATGCGGGAACATTTTAGTACCATCAAAGTGGGTAAAGCAACCACTCCAATTGTGCAGCACTTTGTCACAAAACATTGCAATAGTATTGCTTCACTAAGATGGAAGGCCATTGAACAAGTGATTACCCCCCAGAGGGGGGGTGACAAAGAAAAACTGTTAGAAAAACGAGAAATGTTCTGGATTTTCCAGCTGGAAACCAGATACCCCAAAGGCTTAAATTCCCAATATGATCTAATTAATTATTGGGAATAATTCAGACAGATATCCCTTAGCTCTTTTGGATTCAAAGGAGTATATTAAAATTAAATTAAAATTTCATTCTGATTTATGTATTTGTTCCATCCTTAGGCATTAAGTCATACTCATTGACATATGTATTTTGATACACCTAACAACATTTATCCATAGATTTATAGATTGGGTTTGCTGTACACTTATTGACATTTTTTCACTTACAGCTTTAGGATAGTCATTTATATATACATAGAGTATTACATATTTGAGACTGGTATAACTTTTATTAGTAACAGGTCAGTTTCAATTTATAAACACTGCAATATGATACATTAGGATAACTCTAAAGGTTAGGTTTTACATTAGAGAAAGCCGATATACAGTGTTTGCAGTTCTATTCGTTTATATATATTTGTCTGTGAAATGCCTTATAATCATTGCTTTATTATGCTGGTTTGACTTGTAGTTGACACTTGTTAAGTTTCACAGGAAACTAATCAAAGTTCAAACACGCCTATTGTTTTTGAACCAATCACAGCCCAGGGGGGCCTTTTTTAAACTGAATTGATTAGCAATGTGATATTGGCTATGAGTAAGGCTAAGGCCGAAACGCGTAAGCCACAGTTCTAGGTGTTTTGGACTTTCTGTGTTCTGTCCCCATGTTTGGATTTTAAATTGTTACAATAAAGTTTTTGATTTTTTAAATCTGACCCCGGACCTGTTCTATCATTTTTGGATTCATTTTGCCGTTTCACCGAGGATCGGATTAAAGGAGTGAGTGCTGGTACTTATTGTCCAATGGGAGGAAGGAAGGTGTGCAACGGTTAACCAATCAGGATTGTTAACGTCAGCAGTGAGTCACGCCAAGGCCTGTGTGTGTTTGGATCTACCTGTTGGAGAGGAGTTTGTTTGGCGAGCGGTGTTAGGCATATCCGCAAGTAAACCCAGAGGAAGGAACCGCGAGACAGCCCAGGATCACCGGAGTCGCCAGTCTCCCTCAGAATTGACTGTGAGTACACGGATAACACTGTGGCAGGGCGGTGATTGCTATATATTGCTGTATAATTGGCTAAGTAATTCACTACACAATATTAAGCTCTGTTACCCAGTGTCTTACACGGATTGTACCGTATGAAGCGGTGTATGCATCAACTCACTATTCAACAACTATATTGCTCTAAACACACAGGCTGAACTGTATCAAGGAATTAATTGACAACAACTTTGTTGTGTATCACATACGTGTTTTATCACATGTGCCATTACACTCCCTAAGTACCAGCACCTTTTCCCAACATAGTATACATAATTTTGGGGACTGTATGAATAGGTGATCTTGTCAGCCAAATTGTTTTTTCTTGGATATATATTAGGCACAAATCGGCTGTGTCTTGGTGGACAGCACCTGTGTCATACATTACAAGTTTTTTCATACTTGTGCTCCTTATTTAACATGGAGGAACAGAATCAAATCTACTATTCCCTCATTCCAGTGACTGAGAGGGATTGTCTCCAGCAAGACATTGATAAGGTTTTTTCTACAGACAGGACTATCATGACATTAAATACTTTGTTTATGGATATGGAAACAAATTTAATCAAAGAACATAAACTACAATGGGATATCTGGACTTTAGAAAGATATTATTCCCAACAGATGGTACCCAGGGGCATGAGAATACAAAAGTTCCCATCCTTTGAGACTAATGATAAATCTTTCATTGATGATTGGAATCAGACTTTAACTGACTGTTCCCTGAAACTGATGATGTTATTGATTGGGTATAAGATCCATTTGCTCAAAATGCTTAGAACAGATATTGCAGAGATACAAAATGAGCTAAACAAAAGAAGTCAGGATAGTCAGTTTAAGGGATTTGATGAACAGCTTTCAAAGGTTGTAGCAGACACGAAACAGCAGATAATGGAACATAAACATTCCAAATTCATCAGGGATAATAGTGATTATCAAGCCAACACTGTTTATATTTGGAATAAACAGCAGAGATTTATTGCCAGAAAACAACAGAACAGACAGAGAAGTAGCAGTCGCAATAGACGCAATAGACGCTGGAGAAATAGTAGACAGGTTACATTCAGTGATAGTGAGGGAGATTCAGGAGGCGATGACTCTCAGACATACAATAGAGACACTGCTCAACACACTGCTCCTATAGTTCCCCAAGGTATTCTGAAACAACCAAATAATACGCAAGTATCTTCATACAGAAGTATCAATGACATACCTAATGACAATCAAACTAGACTTAGACCTTATGATGATCGTGCACACATGACAATGCCCTCAGGTACTACATCTTTTCAACAGCCAGGACCATCACAATACGATTACATACAACAAAATACAGCATCAAACACTTATCACAGTGGACAGTCATATCAAAACTACCATATTCCTCCACCTATTGTCAATACACATATGGGTATGGGCTCCATGAGTTCAGACAATAGGACAGTACAGGATTCCAGAGCTATTGAACAGGTTTTTTCAATCCCTCCACAAGTCCTAGGGAGGGGAAGAGGGGCAACAGGTACCTCAGAACCCAGGTACCCTCAGAGAGCAAACAGATCCCAACGGAGACGTTAAATTTTCAAGTTATTAATCTATCAGATGTTGCATTAACCCCTATACAAATTAAAGTCTTGAGCCACGGTTTAGGTTTTGCTCCAACTAATGACTTCAACCTTTTTAATACCATCTTAGATCTCAATAAACTAATAAGGAATTTAACTCTGCGCAAGCACTTCCAGGACTCTGACAATTCTACTCCATCATCAGATGGGAGAGTGGATGATCAGAGTCAGCCCCTATCTTTCTCAGAACAATGTGATGTTATCAATCTCAATAGTCTTTTGAATGAGGGCTCTCTGTCCCCCAGTCAAATAGTGGATAAACAAGTCAGATTTAGAAACAAGTCTAAATTTTATCCAATTCATTCACGTGGCAATGTCTTAGAAACCTTTTATAAAAGGGTAGAGCAGGATCTTGTTAGCTTGAAAAATACGCATATATGTACTACTAACAATTTGACTAAACAGGAGAAAACAGCCCTAAAATCTATTCAGAACAACAAAGCGTTGGTGGTGAAAGGAGCTGACAAAGGTGGCTCGGTGGTTGTCATGAATAGGTCTGATTACATACTGGAAGCCAACAGGCAACTGTTAGACACAGAGAGTTATATAAAACTTGACCACAACCCCATATGGTTTTTCCAAAAGGAACTCAAAGATCTTTTGGATGATGGCCTGGAGAGTGGCTTCCTAGACAGAAACACCTATGACTATCTTTTGGTCGACCACCCTGTCACTCCTATCTTTCATCACCTTCCGAAGGTTCATAAATCTTTGGAGGGTGTGAAGGGTAGACCCATTGTCAGCGGGATTGGGTCATACACGGAAAATGTATCCCAATGGTTGGATGCGATATTACAGCCATTGGTCACCCAGTTACCCAGTCATTTGAAAGACACCACACATGTGTTACAATTACTTGAGTCTGAGAAATGGAGTACTGACAGCATGTGGGTCACAGTGGATGTAACATCGTTATATTCCATGATCCCACATGATAAGGGGATACAAGCTTTGAGATATTTTTTGGCAGAACAAACCAATTTTTCCATACCATATCAGGATTTTATATTGAGGGTCACTCTATTTTTGTTGACCCACAATTATTTCGAATTTGAGGGTGAGTTTTTCTTGCAGAGACGTGGGACAGCTATGGGTGCCAAATTTGCACCTTCATACGCCAACCTATACTTAGGTTGGTGGGAGCTGTCCCACGTCTATACACAAATCAACCCATACATCAATGAAATTGCTTTTTATAAGCGTTTCATTGATGACCTTCTATTTATTTGGAAGGGGGACAGGTGCAGCATCACTGAGTTTATGACTTGGATCAATGATAATGATCTCAATCTTGGGTTCACTTTTGAGATAGAACCCTATGAAATAAACTTCCTTGATATCACGATGAGGGGCATGTCTGATGGCAGGATTGTAACTAGTAGTTACAGGAAACCGATCTCGGGCAATACCTTGTTACATGGCCGGAGCTGCCATCCTAAGCATGTCCCTTATGCGATAGCAAAGGGACAGCTGATTAGACTTAAACGAAACTGTTCTGATCCACAAACATATGAAAAACAGTCGGAAGATCTAGTGAGTCGCCTCAAAGAGAGGGGCTACAAAAATTCAGACATAACCAAGGCTATAAATGAGGTTAAACACCTAGATAGAAGATCTTTGCTCACCCCTAAAAGTGGTGATATCGCCTCATCCGAACATAAGGGAGTCACATTTGTTACCACATTTAGTGCTCAATACCAACAAATTTGTGGTATAGTTCGGAAACATTATGGCATGTTAAGGGCGGATGATAAATTAATTGACACTGTTGATAATGGTCTGAGATGCTCATACAGAAGGGCCTGTACACTTGGCAACATACTCTCCCCTTCCAAACTAAAACCTACTAAACAACCAACTAGTTCATGGCTACAACATAGGGGCATGTTTAGATGTGGACACACCAGGTGTAAACCATGTGATTATATGGATATAACAACTACCTTTTCCTCTACAGTCACAGGCAAAACATATGACATTGAAAGATGTCTTAACTGTTCATCTAGCAATGTCATTTATATGTTGGAGTGTACACAATGTCAGGTCCAATATATAGGACTTACGACTAGAGACGTAAGATCCCGTATGCGGGAACATTTTAGTACCATCAAAGTGGGTAAAGCAACCACTCCAATTGTGCAGCACTTTGTCACAAAACATTGCAATAGTATTGCTTCACTAAGATGGAAGGCCATTGAACAAGTGATTACCCCCCAGAGGGGGGGTGACAAAGAAAAACTGTTAGAAAAACGAGAAATGTTCTGGATTTTCCAGCTGGAAACCAGATACCCCAAAGGCTTAAATTCCCAATATGATCTAATTAATTATTGGGAATAATTCAGACAGATATCCCTTAGCTCTTTTGGATTCAAAGGAGTATATTAAAATTAAATTAAAATTTCATTCTGATTTATGTATTTGTTCCATCCTTAGGCATTAAGTCATACTCATTGACATATGTATTTTGATACACCTAACAACATTTAATCCATAGATTTATAGATTGGGTTTGCTGTACACTTATTGACATTTTTTCACTTACAGCTTTAGGATAGTCATTTATATATACATAGAGTATTACATATTTGAGACTGGTATAACTTTTATTAGTAACAGGTCAGTTTCAATTTATAAACACTGCAATATGATACATTAGGATAACTCTAAAGGTTAGGTTTTACATTAGAGAAAGCCGATATACAGTGTTTGCAGTTCTATTCGTTTATATATATTTGTCTGTGAAATGCCTTATAATCATTGCTTTATTATGCTGGTTTGACTTGTAGTTGACACTTGTTAAGTTTCACAGGAAACTAATCAAAGTTCAAACACGCCTATTGTTTTTGAACCAATCACAGCCCAGGGGGGCCTTTTTTAAACTGAATTGATTAGCAATGTGATATTGGCTATGAGTAAGGCTAAGGCCGAAACGCGTAAGCCACAGTTCTAGGTGTTTTGGACTTTCTGTGTTCTGTCCCCATGTTTGGATTTTAAATTGTTACAATAAAGTTTTTGATTTTTTTAAATCTGACCCCGGACCTGTTCTATCATTTTTGGATTCATTTTGCCGTTTCACCGAGGATCGGATTAAAGGAGTGAGTGCTGGTACTTATTGTCCAATGGGAGGAAGGAAGGTGTGCAACGGTTAACCAATCAGGATTGTTAACGTCAGCAGTGAGTCACGCCAAGGCCTGTGTGTGTTTGGATCTACCTGTTGGAGAGGAGTTTGTTTGGCGAGCGGTGTTAGGCATATCCGCAAGTAAACCCAGAGGAAGGAACCGCGAGACAGCCCAGGATCACCGGAGTCGCCAGTCTCCCTCAGAATTGACTGTGAGTACACGGATAACACTGTGGCAGGGCGGTGATTGCTATATATTGCTGTATAATTGGCTAAGTAATTCACTACACAATATTAAGCTCTGTTACCCAGTGTCTTACACGGATTGTACCGTATGAAGCGGTGTATGCATCAACTCACTATTCAACAACTATATTGCTCTAAACACACAGGCTGAACTGTATCAAGGAATTAATTGACAACAACTTTGTTGTGTATCACATACGTGTTTTATCACATGTGCCATTACACTCCCTAAGTACCAGCACCTTTTCCCAACATAGTATACATAATTTTGGGGACTGTATGAATAGGTGATCTTGTCAGCCAAATTGTTTTTTCTTGGAAGAGTGAGACTCTGCCCAGCGAATTATCTTTGATACTTCCATCATAGCTAGGGAGCTTCTTGTCCCTCCCTGATGGTTGATGTAAGCTACAGTCGTGATGTTGTCCGACTGAAACCTGATGAACCCCCGAGTTGTCAACTGGGGCCAAGCCAGGAGGGCATTGAGAACTGCTCTCAATTCCAGAATGTTTATTGGCAGGAGACTCTCCTCCTGACTCCATTGTCCCTGAGCCTTCAGAGAATTCCAGACGGCACCCCAACCTAGAAGGCTGGCGTCTGTTGTTACAATTGTCCAGTCTGGTCTGCTGAATGGCATCCCCCTGGACAGATGTGGCCGAGAAAGCCACCATAGAAGAGAATTTCTGGTCTCTTGATCCAGATTCAGAGAAGGGGATAAGTCTGAGTAATCCCCATTCCACTGACTTAGCATGCACAGTTGCAGTGGTCTGAGGTGTAAGCGTGCAAAGGGTACTATGTCCATTGCCGCTACCATTAAGCCGATTCCCTCCATGCATTGAGCCACTGACGGGTGTTGAATGGAATGAAGGGTGCGGCAAGCACTTTGAAGTCTTGTTAGCCTGTCCTCTGTCAGGTAAATCTTCATTTCTACAGAATCTATAAGAGTCCCCAGGAAGGGAACTCTTGTGAGTGGAACGAGTGAACTTTTCTTTTCGTTCACCTTCCATCCATGTGACCTTAGAAATGCCAGTACTAACTCTGTATGAGACTTGGCAGTTTGAAAGCTTGAAGCTTGTATCAGAATGTCGTCTAGGTATGGAGCTACCGAGATTCCCCGCGGTCTTAGTACCGCCAGAAGAGCACCCAGAACCTTTGTGAAGATTCTTGGAGCTGTAGCCAATCCGAATGGAAGAGCCACAAACTGGTAATGCCTGTCTAGGAAGGCAAACCTTAGGTACCGATAATGATCTTTGTGAATCGGTATGTGAAGGTAAGCATCTTTTAAATCTACAGTGGTCATGTACTGACCCTCTTGGATCATAGGTAAAATTGTCCGAATAGTCTCCATCTTGAACGATGGAACTCTTAGGAATTTGTTTAGGATCTTTAAGTCCAGGATTGGTCTGAAAGTTCCCTCTTTTTTGGGAACCACAAACAGATTTGAGTAAAACCCCTGTCCCTGTTCCGATCGTGGAACTGGATGGATTACTCCCATTAACAAGAGCTCTTGTACGCAGCGTAGAAACGCCTCTTTCTTTGTCTGGATTGTTGACAACCTTGACAGATGAAATCTCTCTCTTGGAGGAGAGTATTTGAAGTCCAGAAGGTATCCCTGAGATATTATCTCTAGCGCCCAGGGATCCTGGACATCTCTTGCCCAAGCCTGGGCGAAGAGAGAAAGTCTGTCCCCCACTATATCCGATCACGGATCGGGGGCCCTCAATTCATGCTGTTTTAGGGGCAGCAGCAGGTTTCCTGGTCTGCTTGCCCTTGTTCCAGGACTGGTTAGGTTTCCAGCCTTGTCTGTAGCGAGCAACAGCTCCTTCCTGTTTTGGTGCAGAGGAAGTTGATGCTGCTCCTGCTTTGAAATTACGAAAGGAACGAAAATTAGACTGTCTAGCCTTAGCTTTGGCTTTGTCCTGAGGCAGGGCATGGCCTTTACCTCCTGTAATGTCAGCGATAATCTCTTTCAACCCGGGCCCGAATAAGGTCTGCCCTTTGAAAGGTATATTAAGCAATTTAGACTTAGAAGTAACTTCAGCTGACCAGGATTTTAGCCACAGCGCCCTGCGTGCCTGAATGGCGAATCCTGAATTCTTCGCCGTAAGTTTAGTAAGATGTACTACGGCCTCCGAAATGAATGAATTAGCTAGTTTAAGGACTCTAAGCCTGTCCGTAATGTCGTCCAGAGTAGCTGAACTAATGTTCTCTTCCAGAGACTCAATCCAGAATGCCGCTGCAGCCGTGATCGGCGCAATGCATGCAAGGGGTTGCAATATAAAACCTTGTTGAACAAACATTTTCTTAAGGTAACCCTCTAATTTTTTATCCATTGGATCTGAAAAAGCACAGCTATCCTCCACCGGGATAGTGGTACGCTTAGCTAAAGTAGAAACTGCTCCCTCCACCTTAGGGACCGTTTGCCATAAGTCCCGTGTGGTGGCGTCTATTGGAAACATTTTTCTAAATATCGGAGGGGGTGAGAACGGCACACCGGGTCTATCCCACTCCTTAGTAACAATTTCAGTAAGTCTCTTAGGTATAGGAAAAACCTCAGTACTCGCCGGTACCGCAAAATATTTATCCAACCTACACATTTTCTCTGGTATTGCAACTGTGTTACAATCATTCAGAGCCGCTAACACCTCCCCTAGTAATACACGGAGGTTTTCCAGTTTAAATTTAAAATTTGAGATATCTGAATCCAGTCTGTTTGGATCAGAACCGTCACCCACAGAATGAAGTTCTCCGTCCTCATGTTCTGCCACCTGTGACGCAGTGTCTGACATGGCCCTAATATTATCAGCGCACTCTGTTCTCACCCCAGAGTGATCACGCTTACCTCTTAGTTCTGGTAATTTAGCCAAAACCTCAGTCATAACAGTAGCCATATCCTGTAATGTGATTTGTAATGGCCGCCCAGATGTACTCGGCGCTACAATATCACGCACCTCCCGAGCGGGAGATGCAGGTACTGACACGTGAGGCGAGTTAGTCGGCATAACTCTCCCCTCGTTGTTTGGTAAAATTTGTTCAATTTGTACAGATTGACTTTTATTTAAAGTAGCATCAATACAGTTAGTACATAAATTTCTATTGGGCTCCACTTTGGCATTGCAACAAATGACACAGGTATCTTCCTCTGAATCAGACATGTTTAACACACTAGCAAATAAACTTGCAACTTGGAATACAATTCAATTAGAATAATATTAAAAACGTACTGTGCCTTTAAGAAGCACAGAAGATCTATGACAGTTGAAAATTAATAAATTGAAACAGTTATAGCCTCAATCCTTATACACAACACAACTTTAGCAAAGGTTTAATCCCATTAGCAAAGATAACAAATTCTGAAAGCAGGAAACAAATTACAGAATAAACGTTTTTTGTCTCAGTCAACTATAATTCTCACAGCTCTGCTGAGAGAAATTACCTCCCTCAAAATAAGTTTTGAAGACCCCTGAGCTCTGTAGAGATGAACCGGATCATGCAGGAAATACAATGAGCTGCTGACTGAAATATCTGATGCGTAGCAAAAGCGCCAAAAAACGGCCCCTCCCCCTCACACACAGCAGTGAGAGAGAACAGAAACTGTCAGAAAAAAGATTAAGCAACTGCCAAGTGGAAAAATAGTGCCCAAAACATTTATTCACTCAGTACCTCAGCAAATGAAAACGATTTTACATTCCAGCAAAAACGTTAAACATAATTTCTAGTTATTAAACAGCTTTATGTACTTCTTACAGTGTAATTCTAGTGAAGTACCATTCCCCAGAATACTGAAGTGTAAAGTATACATACATGACATTATATCGGTATGGCAGGATTTTCTCATCAATTCCATTGTCAGAAAATAAAAGCTGCTACATACCTCTATGCAGATTCATCTGCCCGCTGTCCCCTGATCTGAAGTTTACCTCTCCTCAGATGGCCGAGAAACAGCAATATGATCTTAACTACTCCGGCTAAAATCATAGCAAAAACTCTGGTAGATTCTTCTTCAAACTCTGCCAGAGAGGTAATAACACACTCCGGTGCTATTTTAAAATAACAAACTTTTGATTGAAGATATAAAACTAAGTATAATCACCATAGTCCTCTCACACATCCTATCTAGTCGTTGGGTGCAAGAGAATGACTGGGAGTGACGTAGAGGGGAGGAGCTATATGCAGCTCTGCTGGGTGAATCCTCTTGCACTTCCTGTTGGGGAGGAGTAATATCCCAGAAGTAATGATGACCCGTGGACTGATCACACTTAACAGAAGAAAATTAAATTAACTTTTAAATTTGTAAGAAAAGAAAAAAAAAAAAAAGTCTACTAGTTGGAAATTCACTGCCTTTTTATTACGTATATAAAAGCATTTTCTTATTAAAAGGACATTTTGTGTGAATTTGCATGAAATAAGACAAATGATGAAAAAAAAAAATGAACTTCAATAATGTTATATGGTCGAGACGTCTCCATCTTGTCCACAGTTAAACATGGTATAATTAGTTTAAACAGATAAGTGAAGATGCCCCTCACACTCTTTTCAGTGGCAACTGTTGTTGGGTGACAGAAGTATGGAGAAAATTCATGAAATGGTGACAGGTGACCAAAGACAAATTCAAAAGGTGCGTCATATGGCACAGTACAGTCAACTCTAGTGTTTTGGACATTGAAAAATCATCCTAATGGATACACAAGTGTTGACTGCAGACCAGAAAAGACATATAAGGGTTGTTCACAAGAACGTCTGAAAAAATTCACAGGAATCCTGAAGATTTCTACAGACTATTTTCCATTATGGTTGAGTCATGGATAATGCAGTCAAAAGCACAATCCAAGTAATAGAAGAAGCACCATGGCTCTCCTCTCCTCAGAAAGAGAGTTTTGGGATGTAGAGGGAATTTGGATGACATATTCTGCAGTGTAGAAAGACAATAACAGATGACCACTATGTCAAGTTAATTAAAAAAATGAGCAAAGCAGTTAATGAAAAGAAAAGTGGTGAATCACAAAGTGCTGGTCCAACCGAGACACTGCCTCTATGTACAAACACCTTTGTTTCCATGGCTGCCATGGCTGAAAAATGATTCTAATTGCAGAATCGCCCAGCCCAAATTCACCAGACCTGACCCCAGTTACTATTACCGGTTTACACATCTGAAGAAACAATTGTGAGGGACTAGTTTTGCTTACATAAAAATGTGGCAAGATGGTTTGCAAAAAAGTGTGTGAATTATAATAAAGCAAAAAGATGTAGTTGGTAAAGAGAGATCAACAAACAAAAATTCCTTCAATAGAGCTTTCTCCAATTAAAGTGGTTTCCTAATCTTTCTACTGACCTTCTGTGTGGAGGTGTTTGTGGTCTGAGTGGTGGGTTTGGTGAAAGTGATCTTCACCGGTGACATGTGAGGGGGCAAGGAGTTGGCTATACTCTGCATAATGTTGCTCATCTTGGGGCTCCCAGTCACAGGCATTGTGATGGTCTTTGACACCGGTGTGGAAGGTTTGGGCACTTCCTTTAGTACTACAGGAGAGGAACTAGTGGAGTCTGTGCGTCTACGTTTACGAGGCTTCTCATCATCATCTGAGCAGTTGACGCCTGGAGAAAAGTAGAGATGGTCATGTAATCCTCACTTTAGAGAAGTAAAAAAACAAACAATAAGTGGAATTTATGATTATTAATCTGCTTTCTTTTCAAATTTATGAATAACTGATATGTAAAGGCGCATTTTCTACTTTCTCTAGAGATCTTTATTTGGAATAATGCATTTTAATAATGCTTGAATATAAATATTTTATTTTTTTGCAGTGGATAAGTAAAAAGAAATTGGCTTTTTTAATTTTGTCTTATCTTTACCCTTGAGTGGACTAGTAACTTTCCTCCCCAATCCCTTGACTAGTAAAACAAAATTTATGCTTACCTGATAAATGTATTTCTTTCTTGACACGGTGAGTCCACGGATCATCTCTAATCACTATTGGCAATATCACTCCTGGCCAGCAGGATGAGGCAAAGAGCACCACAGCAAAGCTGTTAAATATCACCTCCCTTCCCTCCAACCCCAGTCATTCGACCGAAGGAAAAAGAGAGAAAGGAAGTAACAAGGTGCAGAGGTGCCCGAGGTTTACAACACAAAAAAGACCCGTAAATAAACAGGGCGGGCCGTGGACTCACCGTGTCACGAAATAAATAAATTTATCAGGTAAGCATACATTTTGTTTTCTTTCTAATGACAGGGTGAGTCCACAGATCATCTCTAATTACTATTGGGAATCAATACCCAAGCTAGAGGAGACAGATGATAAGGAAGGGACAAGACAGGGAAGCTAAATGGAAGGCACCACTGCTTGAAGAACCTTTCTCCCAAAAGAAGCCTCAGCCGAGGCAAAAATATTGAAAAATTTTGAAAAAGTGTGTAGATAGGACCAAGTTGCAGCCTTGCAAATCTGTTCCACAGAAGCTTCATTTTTGAATGCCCAGGAAGAGGAAACAACCCTCGTGGAATGAGCCGTGATTCTCTCAGGAGGCTGCTGCCCAGCAGTTTCATAGGCCTCACGAATTATACACTTCAGCCACAAAGAAAGAGAAGTAGCTGTAGCTTTCTGACCCTTGCGTTTCCCAGAGAAAACAAACAAAGCAGAAGACTGGCGGAAATCCTTAGTCGCCTGTAAATAGTATTTCAACACACGCACCACATCTAGGTTGTGCAAAAGACGTTTTGTATGAGAAGAAGGGTTAGGACACAAAGAAGAAACAACGATTTCTTGATTAATGTTACTATCCGAAACCACTTTAGGGAGGAACCCTAACTTAGTACGCAGAACTACTTTATCCGAATGAAAAATAAGGTAAGGGGACTCAAACTGCAACACAGAGAGCTCTGAGATTCTACAAGCAGAAGAAATTGCAACAAGAAACAAAACTTTCCAATATAACATCTTAATATCTAAGGAACGTATAGGCTCAAACGGAGCCTGTTGAAGAACTTTAAGAACAAGGTTAAGACTCCAGGGAGGAGTAACAGGTTTGAACACAGGCCTGATTCTTACCAAGGCCTGACAGAAAGATTGACCGTCTGGTACATCCGCCAGACGTTTATGCAACAAAATAGACAAGGCAGATATTTGACCCTTCAAAGTACTTGCAGATAAGCCCTTCTCCAGACCTTCTTGGAGAAAGGACAAAATTCTAGGAATCCGAACTCTACTCCAAGAGTAGCTTCTGGATTCACACCAATACAGATATTTACGCCATATCTTGTGGAAAATCTTTCTAGTTACAGGCTTACAAGCCTGAATCAAGGTCTCAATAACCGACTCCGAAAACGCGCGCTTAGATAGAATTAAGCGTTCAATCTCCAAGCAGTCAGCTTAAGAGAAACGAGATTTGGATGAAGGAAGGGCCCTTGAAGTAGAAGGTCCTTCCTCAGTGGAAGTCGCCAAGGTGGAAGAGAAGACATCTCCACACGGTCTGCAGACTAGATCCTGCAAGGCCACGCCGGTGCAATGAGGATCACTGACGCCTTCTCCTGTTTGATTTGAGCAATAACCCAAGGAAGGAGGGCGAACGGAGGAAATAGGTATGCTATACTGAAATTCCAAGGAACCGCCAGAGCATCTATCAGTACAGCCTGAGGAACCCTTAACCTTGACCCGTACCTCGGGAGCTTGGCATTCTGTCGAGATGCCATGAGATCCAGCTCCGGCTGTCCCCATTTGAGAATCAAGTTGGCAAACACCTGGATGAAGTTCCCACTCCCCCGGGTGAAAGGTCCGTCTGCTCAGAAATCCGCTTCCCAATTGTCCACTCCTGGAATGAGGATCGCAGATAGAAAGCAGTTGTGGGTCTCCGCCCACTGAATAATCTTGGCTACCTCTGTCATGGCTAAGGAACTCCGAGTTCCTCCCTGATGGTTGATGTAAGCCACTGAAGTTATGTTGTCTGACTAGAACCTGATAAACCGGGCTGAAGCTGAGGCCAGAAAAGCATTGACGATTGCCCTCAGCTCTAGAATGTTTATGGGGAGAACAGACTCCTCCCGAGTACATGTCCCCTGAGCCTTTAGTGAGTACCAGACTGCTCCCCATCCCAGCAGGCTGGCGTCCATTGTCACAATCACCCAGGTGGGTCTGCAGAAGCAGGTTCCCTGGGAGAGATGTTACTGAGACATCCACCAAGGAAGAGAAGCTCGTCACCTGATCCAGAAGTAATCGCGGAGACAGAACGCATAATCCCCGTTCCATTGCCTGAGCATGCATAACTGCAGAGGCCTGAGGTGGAAACGGGCAAACGGAATGATGTCCATGGCAGCTACCATCAGACCGATCACCTCCATACATTGTAGAGAGGACTGAAGGGCCAGACAAGAGTCGAAGATTTTTTGATTTTCTGACCTCTGCCAGAAATATTTTCAATGATAGGGAATCTATTATGGTTCCCAAGAACACTACCATTGTAGCTGGAATTAAGGAACTCTTTCCCAAATTCACCTTCCATCCATGAGAACGCAGAAAGGACAACAACATCTCCATGTGGGAGTTCGCTTGTTGAAAGGATGGCGCCTGAACCAGAATGTCGTCCAGGAAAAGGCGCCACTGCAATGACCCGCAACCGGACCACCCCCAACAGGGATCCCAGGCCCTTTGAATAAATATTATTAATATTATTTAGAAAAGGAGACGCATCACAGAAACTTGTGATGATCCCTGTGGACAGGAACATGCAGGTACACATCCTTTAAATCTACTATTGTCATGAATTGACCCTCTTGAACCAAGGGAAGAATGGAACGAACAGTTTCCATCTTGAAGGATGGTACTCTGAGGAACTTGTTTAGACTTTTGAGGTCTAAAATTGGTCTGAAAGCTCCCTCTTTTTTGGGAACCACGAACAGATTTGAGTAAAATCCCAGACCCTGTTCCTGCATTGGAACAGGAACCATCACTCCTAGGTCGGAGAAGTCTCGAACACAGTGTAAGAATGCCTCACTTTATCTGGTCTACAGATAATCTTGAGAGTAGAAACCTGCCTCTGGGAGGAAAGGTCTTGAACTCTAGTTTGTATACCTGGGACACGATGTCCACCGCGCAGGGGTCTGAAACATCCCGAACCCAGGCCTGAGCGAATAAGGAAAGCCTGCCCCCCACAAGATCCGGTCCCAGATCGGGGGCAGAGCCTTCATGCTGACTTTGAGTCATTAACAAGCTTCTTAGATTGCTTACCCTTGCTCCAAGACAGGTTGGTCCTACAGGAAGGTTTGGACTGCCCTTGTTTGGCAGAGGGAGAGAAAGGCTTACCTTTGAAGTTCCGAAAAGGAACTAAATTACTCTGACATCCCTTTTGTTTATTCCTCTTATACTAAGGGAGGAAATGACCCTTTCCCTCCGTAATGTCAGAAATAATTTCAGCTAAGTCCGGCCCAAACAAGGTCTTACCCTTGTAAAGAATCTCCAAAAGCTTAGACTAAAACATCCGCAGACCAGGACTTCAACCATAAAACTCTGCGGGCCAGAATGGCAAAAACAGAAATCCTTGCTCCCAGCTTGATAACCTGAAGTGAAGCATCCATAATAAAGGAATTGGCCAACTTAAGGGCCTTGATTCTATCCTAGATCTCTTCAAGTGGAGTGTCGGTCTGAATAGAATCAGACAGCGCATCAAACCAGTATGCCGCCGCGCTGGTGACGGTAGCAATACACACTGCAGGTTGCCATTGAAAACCCTGGTGTACATACATCTTTTTAAGCAACCCCTCCAACTTCTTATCCATAGGATCCTTAAAGGAACAACTATTATCTATGGGAATTATCTATGGAAATTGCCCCTTCCACCTTGGGAACCGTCTGCCAAGACTCCTTGATAGAGTCAGCAATAGGAAACATCTTCTTAAAAATAAGGGATGGAGAAAAAGGAATACTAGGTCTCTCCCATTCCCTAGCAATAATCTCTGTAGCCCGATCTGGTACATGGAAAACCTCCACCATGGAAGGTACATCAAAATACTTGTTTAGCGTACTAGACTTCTTATGGTTGACTACAACAGTAGTGTCTAAGTCGTCCAAGGTAGCCAAAACCTCCTTAAGTAACAAAAGAAGGTGTTCCAGCTTAAATCTAAATGATACCACTTCAGCATCAAAAGAAGGAATTACACTGTCTGAGTCTGAGATTTCCCCCTCAGATGCTACCGAAGTATCCTCCTCCTCAGATTTCTGGGAAGGAACATACGGAATAGATACTTCTGCGTCAGAAACCTTACTCACTGAATCCATAGATTTCCTCTTGCACTGTCCCTGCAACATGGGAAAGGCAGACAGCGCATCAGATACCGCAGAAGACATGAGGGTAACAATGTCTTGCAACATAACTCCAGGCGGAGCTTGAGAGGAAGCTCAGGGCACTGCATGTGTGGACAATAACATTTGGGACACTTGAGGAGAAAGCTGCGGTATATTTTGAACATTGTCAGGAGACCTCTGAACAGCATCCGCGTTAGACAATGCTGGCTCAGAAAAAAAAGTCATGAGGAACAGAAAGGGATTGGTGGTTCCACGTTCGCATCAAAACAAAGAACAAGTGACATTTTGCAGGGCCTCTTGGTCCATCTTTACTCAGAATTGAACAAATTATAAATAAATATACTTATATTTTAGTCTGAAATTAACACACACAAAAAAAAAAAAAAAAGTTACTGTCCCTTAAAATGTTAAAACGTAACCGCTTTATTTTTCAATGCAAACAAAGGTGCCTACCTGCCCTGACGACACCGGAGACAATATTGCTACTGTAGATGAATTCTGGACTTCCAGAGCACTGAAAACGACGTCCGGCAACAGTAGTACCTTTTACCAAACTGCAAGGTTGCAACAAGAATGTCTCCCCTCCAGACCAGAACACAGGAAGTGAAGGAGAAAAGGCGCGCAACAGAAACCTTGCCGCCTCAGTTAGCCCCGCCCCCTCATCATGGGCGTTTTAAAACTAACCTCCCGGCCGGCATAATTGTACTCTGAAGTAGAGCCGCCGGGAGCAAGTAAAAATACACCACACATAACTGAGCCTATGTCTCCTCGTTCCCAGTGCCTGCAAACACTCATCCCCTAGTGAGCAGCAGGGCAGCTCACTAGGTTTGAGAGGCATGCTCCCTCACATGGAACTGTGGAAAATAGACAAAGACTGAGTAATCTTACTCAGGCTTTCAAGTTAGGGCAGCAATAACTATTTGGAAGGCGCAGTGAGGATTATACCTCACCAGTTCCCAATTGCTTAAAGGGACAGTACACTGTAAAATTGTTTTTCCATAAATGTATTTTAAATGACTTGTTATACCAACTGCAGAGTATAAAATATTTGAGAAATTGCATTTTCGGGTTTATTTGTGTATCTGAAGTAGCTGGTTTTGTGCTTTGAAACCACAGCCCATTACAATGGGTTGAGCTTCAGGTAATATCAGATCTCATTATGTTATCACTTTTATGTACACAGACTTGCTTCCTTATCTTATATTTGTCTGGAACACCAAAGCTCAATACATAGAGAGAACAATGGAAAATTATCATTTTATTACTTAACTATCCTGCATCCCACTGGGAGTGCAATCTCTTCTGCTGGCTGTGTTTACTTAGGCTTGTCAATAGCGTATACGCCAGTATCAAAACTTTCAGTATAGGTTGGGAAACCACAAGCTAAATCAGCTATTTCAAATGCTGAAATAGGAGTAAAGGAGCCACTTGCAACCAATTTAATACACTCTAGCAGGTAAAAAGGAGAAAGTTTTGGGTGAACTGTCCCTTTAAAGCCACTGTTCTACTGAAGAGACCGACATGGACTACGGCTACACCCCAGGAAAAAACAGAACAAACTTGCATTGCTGAAAAATAATAACATTTTGAAGAATCTTCTTCCAGACACCTAAACTTTACCACCTCCTTGCTCTTAACGTAAACAAAGAGAATGACTGGGGTTGGAGGGAAGAGAGGTGATATTTAACAGCTTTGCTGTGGTGCTCTTTGCCTCCTCCTGCTGGCCAGGAGTGATATTCCCAATAGTAATTAGAGATGATCCGTGGACTCACAGTATCATTAGAAAGAAAAACTAGTTTTTTATTTTTATTAATACCCATAGGCATATTTTCAGTAAAAACTGTTTTTATCTAAAATAATATCTTCCGTAATTCCCTCTTGAAATGAATGAGTTTTTGCTAGTTTCCAGCATAGCCTACACTTCAGAAGTGAAGTCCACTCCGCATATTTTTTCGGATCAAAAGTTTATACATGGAAAACATTTACAAACTGCACAGACCATAAATAATGAGGCTTTTCTTACTTTTGACATAAACTGTGCTGCCACTGGGGAGAACAACAACGTTCGATGCTGGGCTGGCAGGGCGAGGGGACTTTACCGTAGCCACGCTACCACTGGGCACAGGCGTTGATGTGGGGGTGGACGTCGTGCTTGTATAAGAGTAGCAGACAACCACTAGAGGAAAAGAAAATTATTTGTGTGAATATGGTAAATATTGTTAGAATGGAACATACACAAACAAAAAACAACAAAAACAGTAAATCAGCATTTGCATGACTAGAAGGACAATAAATATAAAGCGGAAATGTAGTCTGATTTATTGAAAGCAAGAACTGGAACCAATCTGGTGATACAGCCAAGTCAGCACAGCCTCTTCATTAGAACATTAAAGGGGCATAACACAAAAAAATAATAATTCTCTTTCATGATTAAGATAGAACATTCAATTTTAAACAACTTTCCAATGTACTTCAATTGTCAAATTGTCTTTGTTTTCATGTTATCCTTTGTTTAAAAGCAGAAAGGAGTGTGCACGTGCACGTGCCTACAGCACTCTATGGCAGCAGTTTTGCAACAATGTTATACATTAGCAAAAGCACTAGTTGGCAGCACTATTTCCTGTCATGTTGTGCACGGTACCTCCTATCTAGATATCGCTTCAACAAAGAACAACAACAAATCGAATTTTAAAAAAAGTGAACTGAACCCTTTCTTAAAATTGTATTCTCCATCTGAAGAATCATTTTGTGTTTCATGTCCCTCTAAGTCTACACATTTAAAAAGCGATGGACCAATACAAAATGTTGTAATGAGCAATGTATCAAGGGACGCTCACCTTCCTTGTTCCCAGTTTCCGCAGGATCTGGTAGGGCAGAGTTGTGCAGTCCAGCAGAATTGGCAACAGCATTGGCAGTGGCTGTAAATGCCGTCTGGGGGACGAGTCGTGGCATCAGTGGTACCAGACGTCGGCCTTCAATGGACCACTCCGAAGAGCTGTTTGGACCAGACATACTGGAAAATCAAGTGCATAGAAAATAAAATATAAATGGACAAAACAGTGCATGCAAGAGAGTCCAATAAAAGAAAAAATAGAATACATTTTTATATCTACACTGAAATACGCAGCCATGAATATCAGAAGCTTTTTGTAAGGCACATGTGATAAATTGCTCATCACCTGCAGCCAAAAATGCAAATGTGTCACCTGTGCAGGTGCACATGTAATTTGTAGCAATTGACGTACTATACACTATAGTAAAAAAAAAAAATATGCTCTAATTCATTAGCCTGCATCTTTGTGTGTTTAACCACCCAAAGGGTTAAACACATAGTAGAAGTACAATTGTGGACCCACAGAGCATTGCTGGTCCTGAGCAAAAACTGCTGTTGATCCAGCGAACAGCGCTAGTCATGCAACTCACCCATATAACTAGCGCTGCTCATTGGATCAAAATTATACAGCAAACACTTAATTGGATATAAAATGCACTGCTGTGCATTTCAGTTACCACTTTCATGTTACTGTATCAAACATCTCCATTCAAATCTAGGAAGATTGTTGTTGCTAATACCAGTTAAAGGGATATCAAATACTAACTAAATGCTAGATATAACAATGTATTTAAAGTAAACAGTCTGAGAATAATATACACACAATTTAAAATATTAGTCGCTTAATAATTAAAGGGCCATTATAGTAAAAAAAAAATAATATATAATAATATTATGATGTGCTTTAATCAGAGCATGTCCTTTTAAGACCCTAGACTACTGCGGTTTTAACTCTCGTAAAGAGGTTAATCACACAGTAGAAATAACGCTTTGGACACGCAGAGCACTGCTCGTCCAGAGTGGAAACCGCCTCTGATCCAACCAGCAGCACTAGTCGCGCGATTCAAATGTCAAACTAGCTTTTCTGCTCAGGCACAGCAGTGCTCTGAGAGTCCTGATCGGTATTTCTACAGTGTGTTTTACACACAGTAGTCTAGGGTCGATAGTCTTAAAACCATAGGCCCATTAAGTCTGCCCAATATTTCCTAAAAGTATAAACTTATCTAGTTGGTAGGAAAACAAAATTTATGCTTACCTGATAAATGTATTTCCGGGCATGGAGAGTGCACGAAACATTCTAATTACTAGTGGGATATTCACTCCTGGCCAACAGGAGGAGGCAAAGAGCACCCCAGCAGAGCTGTTAAGTATCACTTCCCTTACCCATAACCCCCAGTCATTCGGCCGAAGGGAAACGGAAAAAGAAGATAACACAAGGGTATAGGAGGTGCCTGAGGACTATACAAAAAAAAAAACCTGCCGTCTTAAATAGAATAAGGGGGGGACATGGACTCTCCATGCCCGGAAAGAAAGAAATTTATCAGGTAAACATAAATTTTGGGTTTTTTCCTATGACACGAAGAGTCCACAAAACATTCTAATTACTAGTGGAAACCAATACCCAAGCTAGAGGACACAGAATGAATAGGGAGGGAGAACAAGACAGGTAACCTACACTGAAGGCACCACCGCTTGAAGAACTTTTCTCCCAAAAGAAGCCTCAGCTGAGGCAAAAGTATCAAATTTGTAGAATTTGGAAAAAGTCTGTATGGAGAGCCAAGTGGCCGCCTTACAGATTTGCTCAACAGAAGCTTCATTTTTGAAAGCCCATGAAGAAGAAACAACTCTAGTGGAATGAGCTGTAATTCTCTCAGGAGGCTGCTGTCCAGCTGTCTCATAATCTAAACTGATAACACTTCTCAACCAGAGAGAGAAAGAGTGGTAAAAATGACCTTCTGACCCCTACCCTTACCAGAGAAAACAACAAACAGGGCAGAAGTCTGCCAAAAAATTTTAGTTGCTTGAAGATAAAATTTAAGAGCACACACAACATTCAAGTTACTTATTGGAAGAGATGACTCATCTGGAGTCCACAGACCCTGTGCTTTTAAGAAACTCCAAACTGCTCCCCAGCCTAACAAGCTGGCATCCGTGGTCACAATCACCCAGAAAGGCCTCAGGAAGCATGTGCCTGAGATAGATGGTCCTGTTAAATCCAACACGAGAGAGAGATACTTGTTGGGGAATCCAAATTTATCTTCTGCGAGAGATCCGAGTGGTCCCCATTCCATTGACTGAGCATGCATAGTTACAGAGGTCTCAGATTGAACCAAGCAAAAGGAATGATGTCCATAGAGGCAACCATCAGTCCAATCGCCTCCATGCATTGAGCCACAGATGGACGAATAGCAGACTGGAGAGAAAGGCAAGAAACATGAAGTTTGGATTTTCTGAAAAATCTGCATGGACAGGGAATCTGATTGTTACCGAGAAACACACCCTTGTATCTGGAACAAGGGAACTCTTTTCACCCGTGGGAACGTAGAATAGACATCATCATCTCGGTATGAGATTTTGCTAGATGAAAAGATGGCGCTTGAACTAGAATGTTGTCTAGATAAGGCGCAACAGCAATACCCTGGGACCTCAACATTGCCAGAAGAGCCCCTAGAATCCCAGAATAGGAACATACAGATATGCTTCCTTCAGATCTATGGTTGTCATGAACTGACCCTCTTGGACCAAAGGAAGAATAGAACGGATGGTCTCCATCTTGGAGGACGGAACCCTAAGGAAATGGTTGAGACACTTTAGGTTTAGAATCAACGGAAGGCTTCTTGGCTTGCTTCCCCCTATTCCAAGGCTGATTGGACCCCCAAGAAGACTTGGATTGATCCAACTTGGAAGAGGAAGACTTCTGTCCCTTAAAATTATGAAAGGAACGAAAATTAGAATTCTGGCAACCCTTGGGTCTATTCTTTTTATCATGAGGTAGGAAAGAACCCTTTCCACCGGTAATGTCAGAAATTATTTCTGTCAGACCTGGTCCAAACAAGGTTTTACCCTTATAAGGCAGAGATAAAAGCCTGGACTTGGATGTAACATCTGCAGACCAACAACAGAGCTCTGCGAGCTAAAACAGTAAAACCAAAAATATTAGCACCCAGCCTAAGAACTTGGCTAGCTTGATAGCCTTGATCCTGTCTTGATCTCCTCTATATTAGTCTCTTCTAGGATAAGATTAGGTAAGCCATCGCACCAATAAGATGCTGCACCCACAACTGTAGCAATACTAGCAACAGGTTGCCACTGTAATCCCCGATGAATTTACAGTACATCTTCTTCAAAAAAGCATCAAGCTTCTTATACATGGGATCCTTGAAAGAACAACTATCTTCAGTAGGACTAGTAGTTCACTTAGCCAGAGTAGAGATAGCTCCATCTACCTTGGGCACCGTGCACCACAAATCACGAATAGCCTTAGCAACAGGAAACATCTTTTTAAAAAAAGGGGGCTGGGAAAAAGGAATCCCTGGTTTATCCCTTTCCTGAGTTATAATATCTGTCATACGGTCTGGAACTGGAAATACTTCCACAGATAAGGGTACATCATATACCCTATTAAGCTTACTAGACTTCTGGATTCTCTGCAACAGATGCGTCTGATTCTTCCAAAGTAGCAAGAACCTCCTTCAAAAGAACTCAAAGGTGTTCTAACTTAAATCTGAAATTAATCTCCTCTGAATCTGCAGAATTGGTCACTACAGTATCAGAATCTGACAATTCCCCCTTCAGAAGCCACTGAAGAATCAGCCTCATCAGATAACTGAGACAAACGGATTAACGCAGAATAAGCGGAGTCAGCCCTACTAACATCAATATGTTTAGATTTCCTCTTACGCTTACCAGAAACCTTTGGAAAAGCTGATAAAGCTGCAGAAACAGCAGTAGTAATCTGCGCAGCGAAATCCCCAGGTAAAAAAAAAAAAAACACCCCCAGGAGGTTGAAAGGAACCAAAGGGCACTGCATGTGAAGCTTGAGAGGAAAGCTGAGGCGTAGCTAGGATAACACTATACTGAGAGACAGGAGGCTAAGGGAGAGACATCTTATCTTTAAACATAAAGGTTTTATTTAGACATGAAGAGTAAAAAACTGTACAGGAGGAATTATCTTAGCCTCCAAACAGAATAAGCATTTTTCAAAATAATCAACTTCAGCATTAGTGTTCATACTTGGGTATCAGTTCCTAGCAATTAACAAAAAAAATTAAAATGCCAAAAAAAAAAAAAGACAAATTAGGTTTATTTATATGAAGCAATAAAACATAAATAAGCACCTAAAACCCTCAGCTCTGCCGAGGTCTTACCCCTCCAGAAGTTGCTATCCCACTAGTACCAAAAACCAGACACACCCGGTAGCAAAATACACTCCTTGCTACCGGAAAAGCCCAAATCCACTTGCAACTGTAGACAGGAAACTGCAACCACCACATTCGTCGCAGCAAACTCCAATCTTAACAGAGAAGCCGAAATTCGGAAGTGCCGAGGAATATATATATAATATAATATATATATATATATATATATATATATATATATATTTATTTTTTAAATTGCGCCAAACAAAAACGGCGTGAAAACCATCAGCACCATAGCAAAAGTGATTGGACCAAATAAGCTGAGCTGAAAAGCGATTGCAACAAGTTAAAAGTAGAACAAACACCTGTCAAACACTACATACACTCTCCATCTCTGAGCCCCAATAAAATATGATGCCTCCTTTCACATATAAGCAGTGCCCCTAAAACAGATTCAAATGCTTTCCACAAGGATTTAATCCCTTTAGTGCCAGTACCTTTAAACCTAGAAGGAAAGCACTTACCTGTGGATCCTGCTGTGTCAGGCAGGAGCTGTTTTCTGAGGTGTGGCAGCTTCTCCATTTTTACCAGGGACCTATAGAAAAGAAAGAACAGAGTAACCAACCCTGGTTTCTATAAAAGGGGTAGCAATAATGTTAGAAGTTTAAGCAAATACCATCTTGCCGTCTCCTAACTACTAATAGTCACCATTACTCTTACTAAAGAGAATGACATGGACACAGCTAGACCCCAATCCTTGCTTGCAGGGAAAAGTACCCATATAAGGATTAAAATAATCTTCAGACACCATCCTCCCATGATCAATGCAAAGAGAATGACTGGGGGTTATGGGTAAAGGAAGTGATACTTAACAGCTCTGTTGGGGTGCTCTTTGCCGCCTCCTGCTGGCCAGGAGTGAATATCCCACTAGTAATCACAAATGTTTTGTGCACTCTCCATGCCATAGGAAAGAAAGCCTTATGCTTGTCCCAGGCATTCATAAAGTGCCTGACAGTGTTTATCATTACCACTTCCTGTGGATGTTTATTACATTAATCAACCACTCTTTCTGTAAATAAGTGTTTCCTCAAATTACTCCTGAATCTACTTCCCTTCAGATTGAGATCATAACCCCTTGTTCTTAAATTTTTCTTTTTATGAAAAATACAGCCTCAGCTTTGCCAAGACCCTTAATATACTTGAAAGTTTCTATCCTATCACCTCTTTCCCTTCTCTCCTCTAAGCTATATATGTTTAGGTCACTGAGCCTCACTTGGTACGTTTTATTTTTAGACCATGTACCAGTTTAGTAGCCCTTCTTTGCACAGATTCCAGGTTTTTGTGTATCCTTCTGGAGATATGGCCTCCAAAACTGAACGAAATACTCAAGGTACAGTCTAAGTAATGATCTGTAAAGTGGCATAAGAACCTTACTATGTCTGCTGCAAAAACCTCTACCAATACAACCAAGCATTCTGCTGGCCTTACTCGCTGCAATACTACATTGTTCACTTAATTTTATATCATATGAAATAATTCCTGAGTCCCGTTCCTCATTTGAAACAGTCAGTAAAGTGTTATTGAGTCTGTAACTAACATTTAGATTTTGCTTTCCTAAATGTATAATTTTACAGTTTTCAAAGCTAAACTTTATATCCGTAATTAGTCCAATCCTCCAATTGAGAATTATTGAAAGTCATTTTTTAACGGCCCTTTAAATAAATAAGTGTAAACTTTTAGTCTCTATAAAGTAATTAGCACCATGTGGTTGTAACCTGAGCTACTATTAGGTTTAAAACCCTGTTCTTCTAATATTTCTTCGGAGAAGGCCAGTTAGGGACAGTAATAAATTCAATGGTAACAATGTCACAGGGTTAAAAAGTATCTTGAGATTCACAACTAAAATTTCAACAAGAGCTGATTATGTAGGACAAACCTATTTAAAAGGAACAGTCAACACCAAAATTGTTATTGTTTAAAAATATAGATAACATTACTACCCATTCCCCAGCTTTGCACAACCAACATTGTTATATTAATATACTTTATAGCATTTAAACCTCTAAATGCCTGCCTGTTTCTAAGCCACTAAAGACAGCCTCTTATCACATGCTTTTTATTAGCTTTCAAAACAAGGGACTTCTAGTTCATGTGGGCCATATAGATAACATTGTGCTCTCTCCTGTGGAGTTGTGCATGACACTGCACTGATTGACTAAAATGCAAATAAATAGCCATGTGATTAGGGGGCTGTCAGAAGATGCTTAGATACATGGTAATCACAGAGGATAAAAGTATATTAATATAACTGTGTTGGTAAAGCAAAACTGGGGAATGGGTAATAAAGGGATTATCTATCTTTTTAAACAAACATTTTAAATTTGACTGTCTCTTTAAAGAGGCACATACTTCCTTTTTTCTTTGTTCCATCTAAGAGAGGCCAATTTTAAAAAGGTATTGCAGGCTTTTATTTTTTGAGTTATAAAATATAAGAAAACGTTTAGTTTTTGTGTTTGTGAGGCTTGTCAATGAATTAGCCAGTGAGCTTGCAGTCCTTACAAACCTGTTGTACAGAGACCAGGCTCTCCCTATTAGCTTTAACGTAACCGTTATTCAAACAAACATATTTCAATATTTAAATAGTGCTCCTTATTCATATGCAGTATAGACATTTATTTAAAGTTTATCGTCCCTGATTTGCCATATTATTTAGTCCTTTTACCGGCTATAAATAGCTGCACACATTAACGAATGATGCATAATAATGCAGGAAAATATACAGAGTTCATTTTAATTTTAAGCAAATGTTTTTAAATTTACTGTATATTTAGCTGCAACAAAAAATACTTGAAGCAGTAGTCAGGTATTCATGTGTATGCAACTCTTCCAAAGCAGAATGGGGTTGTTGCAACTATATGTATAACCCTTATGAATGAGTTATAGAGTGAATATATTAGCTATCCTACAATATTCTGTGATGGACAGAACTATGAATGGAGGGACCATCAAAGTAAAAGCCATTTTTAAAGGTAGTAAAAAGGGGAGGGGTCAATTTTGTCCACCCCCTTTTTCCAAGGGGGGTTATCACTGGTGAATATTAGCCAGGCATGACCCAAGCCAAAATTGATTTTAAAAAGGATATGAGTCCCAAAAACAGATAGAGCGTACCAGTTTTAAAAAATATCCAATTTACTTCTATTATCAAATTTGTTTTGTTTCCATGAAATTCTGTGTTGGAAATATCTAGGTAGGCATCATGGCAGGACATAGTGCTGCCCATCTTGTGCTATGCAAATGGATAACATTCTTCCACAACTACTGTCATATAGTGCTCCAGTTATAGGCCGCTCATAAGCTTATGTCCCTGCTTTTCAACAAAAGAGAAAGAAAAACTGATAATAGAAGTAAATTAGAAAGTTGTTTAAAACTGCATGTTCGGTCTGAATCATGTAAGAAAATGTTGGGGTAAACATAACTAAAATTAGATTAATACAATAGTTTGTCAGAGATAAACCAGCAAACAAACACCTCTGTTTTAGCACTAAATGTGGTCAATTAACACCGTGCACTCTGAAATGAGATTCTTTCAAACTGGAGTGATTTATGCTCGGTTTTATGGTTCCTCAGTTTTTTTAGGATCAGCTGGCAACCTCCAAAATAAATAAGTCAGCAAATAGTAAAGCTCTGAGAGACAATAAACAGTTGGTAATTATAGGATAGTACTAACACTGTATAGAACTAGGACTTTGCCATAAGTTTTAAAGGAATATTTCTATCCTTATCCTGACAATACATCACATCAGGAACAGACTGATCCAATATAAGTATATTTATTATAACAAGGGCTGACCATCACAGAAAAGTACATTACAGTACTGCTTTACTTAAACCAGAAGGTACCAAAGTTCTGAGTCTGTAACAGGCAGAATTTAAAGAGTACAACAAAATCCCTCCCACTAAGGGCTCCAATTATCATCCCATGGCAGATAGGGGCGTACATATTCGCCCCTGACTGCCCACCTCCTCTGGTGGGCAGCAATCCCCTGCCCGCATTTACCATTGCCCACGAGCACTCCTGTGCATACCTGCACGCACACAGCCAATCGCGCACAGGCAGGAGGTGTCAAACAGTCAGAAGAGAAATTAAAATACTCCACCTAAAAGGTGGAGAACATGGCAGGAAGCAGCGGTCAAAGAGGGGGATAAATCGAGCCCTAAGTGTTACAAATGTCCAAAAATCCCATACGGTTTTAGGTTTCATTTATTATTTACGTCTGCCATCCCAAACAGAGCAAAATTAGTAAGGTAGTGTAATAAAATATTGTAAAATAAAAGTAATAGGGGTGCCCTCAGTATATATAAATGCTGTTTACCAAAACTCACATGTGCTTGCAATCATAAGATGTGAACAGCGTAATAAATATTCCCCTAACCACTGCTTTGGTGCATCAATATTCTATGCTCCATTGTTCATAACAATAAGCAAACACTCTCTTAGACACCACTGAATTCTGAACTTTGTGTAAAAAACAAACACAGGAGGGCACCTGTGGGCGTTTAAATAACAGCCAACAATGTATTGTATGTATGTAGGTATTGGGTACTTGTAAAGCGTGGCTAATCACCCATAAGGGTCTCAAGGCACTGCTCATTTTATTGATTTCGGAAGGATGAAAGGCTGAGTAGACCTCGTCTGGGATCGAACCTGCAACCCTTGCCTTAGGGTTAGCATGCTGAGCTATCTGTTGGCTTTATTGGATGTCAGAATACTCACAAGTGAGGCAGCACCAATGTGCTTAGTAGAGCAGACTGGGATATCACAGTCACTGAATTTTGTCTGCTTTTAACAATACATTTTAATAGGATTTAGAGAAATCTAAATGCACGAAGAATGTCAAGCTTTCAAAACGATGGTTGCAGAAATAAAAATAAATAAATAAAAAGAAAATATGAAGAAACATTCTATAAAGATTGTCTAAAACTGATTGTTTTTTACTTGATTATCATACACAGATTAACGTAAGGTTCCCTACTCACTTGTGTGCGATTGTTGTGAGGCGTTCATCATTCACTGCCCTGCGTACCTCTGCTCGATGTCGCTCTGTTGAAATACTAACAGAAATTTTGCATTACTAATTTTGCAATTTTAAACAAAATAGTTTATCTCGGTATCCAAAATGGCAGTTTATGTTTTTCAAATGGAAAAATACCGTAAATCAGGAGGAGGGTGGTACCTTAAAACTTTGGATAGTTCTCCAAGAAGGTCTTTCTTTTCCTTGCATAAGTCTCCCTGTGCGCGGAGAGCACTTATAACACCGGCGTACGCCTCCAATTCTAACAGTGAGAGAGATGTGGAATCCATAAAAACACAACCATTACAAAAAAATTAGGTGGTTACACTAAAGCAACAGCTCAATTGAAATCTGTTAATTAACTAGATAATAAAGCAATTTTTAAAGTTTTATAATATACTGCAGCAGTTGAAAAATCACATTGCAGATTAGCTACAAAGAGAAACAAATTTTAAGTTTTCAAAATGCCTTGAATAAAATTGTTTCCTTTGCTCTTGGTCTAACATCACAGAATTGTAATGCAAAATGTAGTAATAGAAAAGGTGCATTGCTCACAAGAAAGTCTTACATTTTGGAGAAACAGCTTTGCAGGACAGAAAAGACACAGGCAAAAGCAACTATTTCAAATAACAAAATAAAAAGTTAAAGGATCTATGTGTAAACAATAATACACTCCAGCGGGTAAAATTGATCATTTGGAATTCATTAAAACAGGAGAATAATTGTATATATATATTTTTTATGTAGTTAAACAGACCAAGGCTTTATATAATAGTCCATTAGAATACTTCCATGTCAAACTCAGCAGCTACAGAGGAATGTCTTTGCTGACATTCAGACAAACTATGGGCAGAGGCACTGTATGGGGTTAGCAGAAATGAATTTGCATTGTTCAGCAGCTAAAGGACTGCAGCAATCTCACACCCAAGACTTAAAGGAACACTCTTGCCAAAATGTAAGTGTAATTCAGATAGAGCAGACATTTTAAATAACTTTCTCATTTACTTCCATTAACTAAATGTGCAGAGTCTCTATATTTAATTTTTTTTGAGTCACCAGCTCCTACTGAGCATGTGCAAGAATTCACAATACATTCATTTGTGACTGGCTGATTGCTCTCACATGATACAGGGGTGTGGAAATTGACAACTTTGAAATTTGGCAGGGATAAAAATTAAAAAAAAAAAAATCTACTACTCATTTGATATTCAGACTAAAAGTGCTATATCATTCTTTTATCATGGATTTGTTTATTATGCAAATATGTACTGGTTGTTTAATCCTTCAGGATAAAAATTATATATTATGTGGATATGTTTGTATTTCCCGCATGCGCTGTAACAAGTGTCCAACGGCTGTTAGTGTGCACAGTGTTCTATCAGAAGAGCGAACTTTAGGTTGTGACGTAGTCGCTTTGGAATGTGACTACCATGAGGAGCGAATGCGCGGTATGGATTTGTTATCAGACAGAGTGATAGTAAAGCATATAATTCACACAGCTTCCTTTCCAAATCTATGCATTGCCTAGATATAGTAGTATGTGCATTTTGTTTTTCTAATTAGAGTGCGAGGAAGCTATCCGTTTGCTAATCCGATGAATTCGCTATTCTGACAGAACCCCAGCATTCTACTGACAACCGACAGACCATAATACATAAACAGAGCCTCGCTAACACAATGGCATCCAAAATTTAATAGAAAAAAAAAACTAAAAACCTAATGATGCTCTTGCCACAATTTCCAGAAATCTTCTACAAAACGTAGTCACAATAAAAACTTGGGCAGAAATGCACTGCTCAGAGAACTAAATAACTGGTTAAGCATACAAATGTGTTATTTTAGAAAACGTGAAACAGGATACACGTGCCTGCCAATACATGTAGCACAATGCTTAAAGGGGACAATGTGTAGAGAAGCATCTTATAATTTAATGTTCATTACATTCAAAGTTTCAGCAGGAACACACTTTAAAATGAGTTGGTCTCTCTTTCTCTCCAACCCCTGACTGGAAGGTAGATTTCTGCTACTGGCTTTTACATATATTTTAATAGCCAATACCGCAGCATTGAAATACTCAGTATAGGTGGTGGTTTCGACATACAAATGACAAGGTAAAGGGATTGATTTGTAAACAGTTTAATATATTCCAGCAGGTAAAAGGGATCATTTGGAGACATTAAAGGGTAGTGAACAGTGCAATGTCCCTTTATTACTAGCCTTTTCTATATTAATGCAGTAGCCCTTGCATTATACAGAGGACCCTAGGAAAAACATAAGTGTGTTCTAAATATTCAATGGCTGTACAGCTGTTGACTTCTTTAAATTATATTATTGAAACATGCAGTTAAAGGGACACGAAACCCAAAAATGTTCTTTCATGAATTCAGATAGAGCATACAATTTGAAACAACTTTCAAATGTACTTATATTAATATTGCATAATTCACTTGGTACCCTTTGTTGAAGGAAGAGCAATGCACTACTGGGAGCTAGCTGAACACACTGGTAAGCCAATGAGAAGAGGCATGTATGTGCAGCCACACATCAACAGCCAGAGAGCATGGAAGTAAATTGGAAATTTGTCTAAAATAATATGCTATCTAAATCATGAAGGAAACATTCTGGATTTCATATCCCTTTAAAGAACCGCTCAATGGAGTAGAATTACATAATTACCAAGTGCATTATAAAGAGACAATGATTTAACACTTACTCTGAATTTTAAATAAGCAGTAGAGTTTTTTCCTGACAAATGTATGGTTTCTCTCATTTTCTAGCCCCCTGTATTATGTGAGATCAGCCAATCACAGACACTGAATATGTAAACCCTGTGAGCTTGTGCACATGCTCGGTAGGATCTTGTGCCCCAGAAAGTGTGTATATAAAAAAAAGACTGTGCAAAATTTGACAATGGAAGTAACTACTAAGTGCACTAAATTGATAGTGGATGTATACTTGTTTAGTCTAAGATAGTAAAACCAACTGATATGAGTTTATGACACACAATCAAGATCAATTTTGACCACCAGTTCCATAAATCGTGCTATTGTACTCATAATCGTGGATCCATTCAACCAGTACATCTGGAGACCAACTTTCCCATTACCACCTTCAGTCCAGACTCTTATATTGGTCTTAACCGTATTCCCTAATCATAAAGGGCAATTTAATATACAGATATACAAGGTTATCTTACGCATGAGTCTATATTGTGTGTGTTTTTAATTGTTTGTTTCTTCCCCCCTTTTTAAAGAAAATATGTAAATAAAAGTTATATTTTATGACCTCCCTTCCTCTCACCTCCAAGATTACCAATTAATCATTTGTTGTGAATAACAGACAGTTATTTCATCGAAATTTGTGGTTATATACATATACTAATAGCTCTGGAGTGCTATATGTGTATTCTTTCCTGGTAGATTTTTACAATCCACCATAAATTTGTTTCAAGTTTTCATAATACACAGCACCACAAACTCATTTACTCTGTATGACAGAGTTTATAATAACTTATTAAATACAGGAGTTATGAACAGCTTTTTCTAAATATCTATATAAGAAGTAGTGCCATTTGGTTTCTTGCCAATTTGAAATTGAAAAGGGTCTTAAAGTGAATGTAAACTTTGATGAATGTGTGCCCGGTTTTTAAAAATCCTGTTAAAAACAGGGGCACTTTCATTATCAAAGTTTACATTTCACTGGTTTTGTTAAAATAGTTACCTTTTCTTTTTGAAAGCCGGACCAGCGATCCCCCGCCGGCCGCTCGTCTCTTCTTAATTCAGAAATGAAGAATCCGGCTTCCTCCCATCACGGCTTCCCCCCCTGAGGCCACGCCGTGATTGGAGGAAGCCGGATTCTTCATTTCTGACATATGAAGAGACGAGTGGCAGGTGGGGGAAATCGCTGGTCCGGCTTTCAAGAAGAAAAGTATTTTAACAAAACCTGTGAAATGTAAACTTTGATGAATAAAATGTGCCCCTGTTTTTAATAGGATTTTTAAAAAACGGGCACTCATTCATGAAAGTTTACATTCACTTTAAAACTGCATGCTCTGAGTCATAAAAGTTTATTTTGACTTGAGTGTCCCTTTAAGTGTGACAAAAAACATTAAGTGACATTTCATACAATATTAACAAAATAAGAAAGGTATTTCAAGAAAATTTTAAAATATTTTACAAATTAAACATTTGGATTTCTTTATGTCACTTTTCTGTTGATTTTACACAGTCAAACCAAAAGCACATGAATAAGGGCGATCGTGCAAACTTATCCCCCATCAGCCTCTAACATCTGAACAGAAAATGCATTAGCTATGAAACAATGATAAACTGACATCTACACGCCTCTATTGCTGGACTTCATAAAGACTAAAGTAACCTGTTTCTTTGTCAAGATGTAAACAGTAAGAAGGGCTGACAGCTATTGCTATTTCTGCGCCTCTGACACACTCCATGCTCACTGTCTGTGATGGATCTATAAACAAGGGATAGTAAGAAATTTCTGCAGCTGGGTATGAAAATAGACTGTTGAACAGGTTTATTCCTTGACTAGTAACATTTTTCCTTAAAGGGACATGAAACCCAAATTTTTGCATTCATGATTCAGATAGAGAATACAATTTTAAACATCTTTCTAATTTACTTCTATTATCTAATTTGTTTCATTCTCTTGGTATCATTTGTTGAAGGAGCAGCAATGCACTACTGGTTTCCAACTTAACACATGGGTGAGCCAATCACAATCAAAATATATATGCAACCACCAATCAACAGCTAGAACCTAGGTTCTCTGCTGCTCCTGAGCTTGTCTAGATAAACCTTTCAGCAAAGGAAAACAAGAAAAGCAAATTAAATAATAGAAGTAAATTGGAAAGTTGTTTAAAATGATATTCTCTATCTGAATCATGAAAGAAAATGTTTGGGTTTCATGTCCCTTTAAAGGGACACCGAACCCAATTTTTTTTCTTTTGCGATTCAGATAGAGCATGCCATTTTAAGCAACTTTCTAATTTACTTCTGTTATCAATTTTTCTTCGTTCTCTTGCTATCTATATTTGAAAAAAGAAGGCATATAAGCTTTTTTATAAGTTGAGAACCCTGGACAGCACTTTTTTATTGGTGGATGAAAGTTGCTTAAAATGTCATACTCTATCTGAATCACGAAAGAAAAAAGTTGGGTTCAGTGTCCCTTTAACTGACAAACTATAGTAATATTTTTCTAGCCCAGCATTTAGCCCTTGTTTTTCTTTTCTTTAAAGGGACATAAAACCACAACACTTCTCTTTCATGGATCAAATAAAACATACAATTTTAAACAACTTCCCAATTAACTTCTATTATCAAATTTTCTTTTCATTCTTTATTGAAAAGCCGGGATATAAGCTCAGGAGTGTGCACGTGTCTGCAACACTATATGGCAGCAGATTTACAACAATATTATACATTAGCAAGAGCACTAGATGGTAGCACTATTTCCTGTCATGTAGTGCTTCATACCTAGATATCTGTTCAACAAAGAACAAAGCAAATTTGATCAAATTGTATTCTCTACCTGAATAATGAATGAAAAATGTCATGTCCCTTTAAGCTATATAGCAGTCATGGGGCTTCAAAGCAAAAGTAGACATATCCCTTTACCAGGAACTAAATATAAATCAAAATGAATGGAAAGCTCAATTCCTGTAGATGCAGATCCTTCTATAACACCATAAACTTGCTATCCAAGACTGTATTAAAAGTCTAAACAAACATCTTTTGTACTGCAATTGTTTTTCAATAGCCAAACGCCACCCTCCATTTGCCTTAGATGAAGGAGCCAATCCAGGCTGGAGTCTGCAGAGAGCAATGTCATTCGCTGCCATAATCTCAGTACAATGTGCATTGTTTGCAGGTGTTATCTAATAAAAGACAAGTAAGCAGACATATATAGCAGAGGTAGTCTTGAAAAACTGCAGTGGGCATTTCAAGTACTGAGAATTAGAAATTCCTCAGAAGCAAAATAAAAATGATGAAAGTATAATGCACAGTTGTTTTGTTTCTTATAACTAAACATTACATATAAAAATCACAAAGTGTCCACTGTCCCTTTAAAGGACGAGTAAGCACAGCAGATTTGCATAATCAACAAATGCAAGATAACAAGACAATACAAAAGCATTTACTCTGAATTTTAAATGAGTAGTAGATTTTTTTCTAACACATTTTAAAGTTATGTATATTTCCACTCCCCCTGTACCATGTGATAGCAATCAGCCAATCACAAATGCATATACGTATAGTCTGAGTTCTTGCACATGCTCAGTAGGAGCTGGTGACTCAAAAAAAGTGTAAATATAAAAGACTGTGCACATTTTTTTTAATGGAAGTAAATTGTAAAGTTGTTTAAAATTACAGGCTGTATCTGAATCATGAAAATTTAATAAAACCTGGAGTGTCCCTTTAACTAGAGCTGCCGTGCTCTGAGATTTTGGGACAATTGTCTTTAGAATTTAAAGGTCACAAATAAAAATTTTTTTAAAAAGTACAACAAATAACAGATACTTTTCAGTTTCTGAGTAACATTAGATTGTAAATTGCACATAAATCAAGGGAAAAAAATAATACATTTAAGATCTAAAAGATAATGTAATCTGAGAAGCAAGTCTGCACGCCCACCTACTGCTACACACAAACATAAGGAAAATATATTTATCTATTAAAGAGAATGCTTAAATAATCAAAGATTATGGCAACCAAGGTTGCTGCCTTACTGTGTGACATTGTGTTCATTGCCTGTATATATTATTATGTATACAAATGTCTGTCTGTAGATTGGCAGGCGTTTACAGAACATCTGAAGTCATGTTCACTGCTGCCACACCGCCACTACCTCTCAATGTTTACTAGCTGCCAGCCACGTGACGTCAATGGGGGCGTGGTTAGCAGAAAACTCACACAAAGCAGCCAGGGCAAACGCGCGCATGCGCATATTCACAGAGCATATAACAAAATAATAGAAATACTACTGCTATCTTACCCAGTTTACGGAGGATCCTTTTGCACTCATCCCTGCTGAAATCCAGCAGGGTGGGCCACACCACAGGCATGCTTGCCCTCAATTCATCAGACCTTCCCTGTATAAAAGGACATGCATTTAATAAAATAAAGAACAGTGTTTACACAGTGCAGCTTTTTATTAACCCCTAAACTTAATTAGGGTGCAATACAGCGCAATCCATTGCAGCCCCATGGCAGACAAGGTGTTAACTATTTTTTTAATTATTTAAAAAATATATATATATATTTTTTTAATTATATTCAGGGAGTAAAATAAAAACACACATGTAATAATCGTCTTAGCAAATCTTTACCAAAGCCACATAGTGCTGCAGTGTAAATAAATAAAAGAGATCCAGCACTGAGTGACAGATACATGGGAATCTACACTGAAAACTCAAGGAAACCGCGCACAATAAACGTCTATAAATTCAGCCAAACCACGGCTACTACACATCTCTCCTCACACCCACCTCACGGGGAAGGTCCGATTTGCGGAACCTAAAAAGCAAGCTACGATCCGGTTTGTTTGATAGTAGCTCCCGCTGTCAAGATGGCGCGCCGGGGGCATTGCGCATGCGCGGGAGTTGTAGTTTTGATTAGGGATTGGTTGGTTCATGCTGCGGATATGCGTAGCCAAATGGAGTATTGATTTAGTACTTGCGACGTTTTGAGAAAAGTGGATGGAAGCCGGAGATGGTCAATTCAGAAATTTGGGTTGTGGGTGATAGCGCCATCTTGGTGTTACTACATGCTTGGAGGATTGACGCCGAATATTGGTTAGATAAATTAGATAGATAATGGTTTTAAAATGTTCAAGGCAACAAGCAACATTGGGGAGGGAAAACATTTTAATCCATTACATGACAGACAGGGCAATAACAATAACCAACCTTACCACACAGGAAAAAGAACGGATCTAACATGCGTACTATTCTGGGGACAGTCCCGTTTTTAGTGTCCTGATGCGGACAGGCTAACATTGTAAAACTCTACCCTTAGGTGTGGGTTTGATGTGATATCTGACGTCTGTAGGAATAAGACATAAGGTTCTAGATTATGGAGTGCAATATTGTGCTTACGCAAGCGCCATATATTTGCACTCCGGTATCAGTAACATACCTCCTAACATTTCAAAAGAAAGACACACCTCCACCCCCTGCGGCAAACATTTGAAATGTGGTGGGTGGGAGCGGAGGCGGGGCTTAAAAAAATCATAAGACCAAAGTAATATAAATAAAATTCTAAATAAAGTCATATCTTTTAATACTCTTAGGCAGCAAATCAAATACAAACTCAAACCACTGGTATAGCTATGTGAGCTCTGTATTTAATTAGCCTTTGCAGAGACAGTGCTTAATATTTTTATCTTAATTGGATATTTAATAATAGATTCTTTAAAACTGCTTATACATGCAGATACACACACTTCATAGCTTACATTTATACATGCAGACACACACACTACATAGCATACACTTATACATGCAGATGCACACACACACACACTACATAGCATAAACTTACACATGCAGATACACACACACTACATAGCATACACTTATACATACAGATACACACACACTACATAGCTTACACTTACACATGCAGACACACACACTACATAGCATAAACTTACACATGCAGATACACATACACTACATAGCTTACACTTATACATGCAGATACACACACACTACATAGCATAAACTTATACATGCAGATACACACTACATAGCATACACTTATACATGCAGATGCACACACACACACACTACATAGCATAAACTTACACATGCAGATACACACACACTACATAGCATACACTTATACATACAGATACACACACACTACATAGCTTACACTTACACATGCAGACACACACACTACATAGCATAAACTTACACATGCAGATACACACACACTACACAGCATACACTTATACATACAGATACACACACACTACATAGCTTACACTTATACATGCAGATACACACACACTACATAGCATAAACTTATACATGCAGATACACACTACATAGCATACACTTATACATGCAGATACACACACTTCATAGCTTACATTTATACATGCAGACACACACACTACATAGCATAAATTTATACATGCAGATACACACACACTACATAGCATACACTTATACATACAGATACACACACTACATAGCATACACTTATACATGCAGATACACACACACTACATAGCATAAACTTATACATGCAGATACACACACACTACATAGCATACACTTATACATACAGATACACACACTACATAGCATACACTTATACATGCAGATACACACACTTCATAGCTTACATTTATACATGCAGATACACACACTTCATAGCTTACATTTATACATACAGATACACACTACATAGCATACACTTATACAGGCAGATACACACACACTACATAGCATACACTTATACATACAGATACACACACTACATAGCATACACTTATACATACAGATACACACACACTACATAGCATACACTTACACATGCAGATACACACACACTACATAGTATACATTTATACATGCAGACACACACTACATAGCATACACTTATACATGCAGACACACAAACACTACATAGCATACACTTATACAGGCAGATACACACACACTACATAGTATACACTTATACATACAGATACACACACTACATAGCATACACTTATACATGCAGACACACAAACACTACATAGCATACACTTATACAGGCAGATACACACACACACTACATAGTATACACTTATACATACAGATACACACACTACATAGCATACACTTACACATGCAGATACACACACTACATAGCATACACTTACACATGCAGATACACACACACTACATAGCATACACTTACACATGTAGATACACACACACTACATAGCATACACTTATACATGCAGATACACACTACATAGCATACACTTATACAGGCAGATACACACACACTGCATAGCATACACTTATACAGGCAGATACAAACACACCACATAGCATACACTTATACAGGCAGATACACACACACTACATAGCATACACTTATACATGCAGATACACACACACTACATAGCATACACTTATACATACAGATACACACACTACATAGCATACACTTATACAGGCAGATACACACACACTACATAGCATACACTTATACATACAGATACACACACTACATAGCTTACACTTATACATGCAGATACACACACACTACATAGCATACACTTATACATGCAGATACACACTACATAGCATACACTTATACATGCAGATACACACACACTACATAGCATACACTTACACATGCAGATACACACACACTACATAGCATACACTTATACATGCAGATACACACTACATAGCATACACTTATACAGGCAGATACACACACACTACATAGCATACACTTATACAGGCAGATACACACACACTACATAGCATACACTTATACAGGCAGATACACACACACTACATAGCATACACTTATACATGCAGATACACACACACTACATAGCATACACTTATACATAGAGATACACACACTACATAGCATACACTTATACAGGCAGATACACACACACACTACATAGCATACACTTATACATACAGATACACACACTACATAGCTTACACTAATACATACAGATACACACACTACATAGCATACACTTACACATGCAGATACACACACACACTACATAGCATACACTTATACAGGCAGATACGCACACACTACATAGCATACACTAAAGGCTGTGACACACTACAAGCAGAGCGGTGCGCAGCGTGTACATGCAGCTGTGCGCGCTCAGTGTGTCCTGCCTTTTCATCTCTGAGCACTCTGCTGCGTCAGTTTGCGTAGCTGAGCGCTCAGAGATGAAATATTTGAACTTCAGAAGCGATGCGACGAGGAGCTGCTTTGCCTCGCGCCGCATCGCTTGCAGTGTGTCACAGCCTTTATACATACAGATACACACACACTACCTATCATACACTTATACATACAGATACACACACACTACATAGCATACACTTACACATGCAGATACACACACACTACCTATCATACACTTATACATACAGATACACACACACTACCTATCATACACATATACATGCAGATACACACACACTACCTATCATACACTTATACATACAGATACACACACACTACCTATCATACACTTATACATACAGATACACACACACTACCTATCATACACTTATACATGCAGATACACACACACTACCTATCATACACTTATACATACAGATACACACACACTACCTATCATACACTTATACATACAGATACACACACACTACCTATCATACACTTATACATACAGATACACACACACTACCTATCATAAACTTATACATACAGATACACACACACTACCTATCATACACTTATACATACAGATACACACACTACATAGCATACACTTATACATACAGATACACACACTACATAGCATACACTTATACATGCAGATACACACACACTACCTATCATACACTTATACATACAGATACACACACTACATAGCATACACTTATACATACAGATACACACACTACAATACACACACTACATAGCATACACTTATACATACAGATACACACACACTACCTATCATACACTTATACATACAGATACACACACTCTACCTATCATACACTTATACATACAGATACACACACTACATAGCATACACTTATACATACAGATACACACACTACATAGCATACACTTATACATACAGATACACACACTACATAGCATACACTTATACATACAGATACACACACTACATAGCATACACTTATACATGCAGATACACACTACATAGCTTACACTTATACATACAGATACACACACTACATAGCATACACTTATACATGCAGATACACACACACTACATAGCTTACACTTATACATGCAGATACACACACACACTACATAGCATACACTTATACATGTAGATACACACTTATACATGCAGATACACACACACACACACTACATAGTATACACTTATACATGCAGATACACACACACTACATAGCATACACTTATACATGCAGATACACACACACTACATAGCTTACACTTATACATGCAGATACACACACACTACATAACATACACTTATACATGCAGATACACACACACACTACATAGCATACACTTATACATGCAGATACACACACACACACTACATAGCATACACTTATACATGCAGATAAACACACACACTACATAACATACACTTATACATGCAGATACACACACACACTACATAACATACACTTATACATGCAGATACACACACACACTACATAGCATACACTTACACATGCAGATACACACACACACACACACTACATAGCATACACTTATACATACAGATACACACACACTACACAGCATACACTTATACATGCAGATACACACACACTACATAGCTTACACTTATACATGCATATACACACACACTACTTAGCATACACTTATACATGCAGATACACACACACACTACACAGCATACACTTATACATGCAGATACACACACACTACATAGCTTACACTTATACATGCATATACACACACACTACATAGCATAAACTTATACATGTAGATACACACACACTACACAGCATACACTTATACATACAGATACACACACACTACATAGCATACACTTATACATGCAGATACACACACACTACATAGCTTACACTTATACATGCAAATACACACACACACACAACATAGCTTACACTTATACATGCATATACACACACACTACATAGCATACACTTACACATGCCGATACACACACACTACCTATCATACACTTATACATACAGATACACACACTACATAGCATACACTTATACATGCAGATACACACACACTACATAGCTTACACTTATACATGCAGATACACACACTACATAGCATACACTTATACACGCATATACACACACACTACATAGCTTACACTTATACATGCAGATACACACACACTACATAGCTTACACTTATGCATGCAGATACACACACACTACACAGCTTACACTTATACATGCAGATACACACACACTACATAGCTTACACTTATACATGCAGATACACACACTACATAGCATACACTTATACATGCAGATACACACACACTACATAGCTTACACTTATACATACAGATACACACACTACATAGCATACACTTATACATACAGATACACACACACACTACATAGCATACACTTATACATGCAGATACACACACACACACACACACTACATAGCATACACTTATACATGCAGATACACACACACTACATAGCATACACTTATACATGCATATACACACACACTACATAGCATACACTTATACATGCAGACACACAAACACTACATAGCATACACTTATACATGCAGACACACACACTACATAGCATACACTTATACAGGCAGATACACACACACACTACATAGCATACACTTATACATGCAGATACACACACACACTGAATAGCATATACTTATACAGGCAGATACACACACACACTACATAGCATACACTTATACATACAGATACACACACTACATAGCTTACACTTATACATGCAGATACACACACTACATAGCATACACTTATACATGCAGACACACACACACTACATAGCTTACACTTATACATACAGATACACACACTACATAGCATACACTTATACATACAGATACACACACACACTACATAGTATACATTTATACATGCAGACACACAAACACTACATAGCATACACTTATACATGCAGACACACACACTACATAGCATACACTTATACAGGCAGATACACACACACACTACATAGCATACACTTATACATACAGACACACACACTACATAGCATACACTTATACAGGCAGATACACACACACACTACATAGCATACACTTATACATGCAGACACACACACTACATAGCATACACTTATACAGGCAGATACACACACACACACTACATAGCATACACTTATACATACAGATACACACACTACATAGCATACACTTATACATACAGATACACACACTACATAGCATACACTTACACATGCAGATACACACACACACTACATAGTATACATTTATACATGCAGACACACAAACACTACATAGCATACACTTATACATGCAGACACACACACAAACTACATAGCATACACTTATACAGGCAGATACACACACACTACATAGCATACACTTATACATGCAGATACACACACACTTCATAGCATACACTTATACATACAGATACACACACTACATAGCATACACTTATACAGGCAGATACACACACACTACATAGCATACACTTATACATACAGATACACACACTACATAGCTTACACTTATACATAGCATACACTTACACATGCAGATACACACACACACTACATAGCATACACTTATACAGGCAGATACGCACACACTACATAGCATACACTTATACATGCATACAGATACACACACACTACATAGCATACACTTATACATACAGATACACACACACTACCTATCATACACTTATACATACAGATACACACACACTACCTATCATACACTTATACATACAGATACACACACACTACATAGCATACACTTACACATGCAGATACACACACACTACCTATCATACACTTATACATACAGATACACTCACACTACCTATCATACACTTATACATACAGATACACACACACTACCTATCATACACTTATACATACAGATACACACACACTACCTATCATACACTTATACATACAGATACACACACACTACATAGCATACACTTACACATGCAGATACACACACACTACCTATCATACACTTATACATACAGATACACTCACACTACCTATCATACACATATACATGCAGATACACACACACTACCTATCATACACTTATACATACAGATACACACACACTACCTATCATACACTTATACATGCAGATAACCACACACACTACCTATCATACACTTATACATACAGATACACACACACTACCTATCATACACTTATACATACAGATACACACACACTACCTATCATACACTTATACATACAGATACACAGACACTACCTATCATACACTTATACATACAGATACACACACACTACCTATCATACACTTATACATACAGATACACACACACTACCTATCATACACTTATACATACAGATACACACACTACATAGCATACACTTATACATACAGATACACACACTACATAGCATACACTTATACATGCAGATGCACACACACTACCTATCATACACTTATACATACAGATACACACACTACATAGCATACACTTATACATACAGGTACACACACTACATAGCATACACTTATGCATACAGATACACACACTACATAGCATACACTTATACATACAGATACACACACTACATAGCATACACTTATACATACAGATACACACACACTACCTATCATACACTTATACATACAGATACACACACACTACCTATCATACACTTATACATACAGATACACACACTACATAGCATACACTTATACATACAGATACACACACTACATAGTATACACTTATACATACAGATACACACACTACATAGCATACACTTATACATGCAGATACACACTACATAGCTTACACTTATACATACAGATACACACACTACATAGCATACACTTATACATGCAGATACACACACACTACATAGCTTACACTTATACATGCAGATACACACACACACTACATAGCATACACTTATACATGTAGATACACACTTATACATGCAGATACACACACACACACTACATAGTATACACTTATACATGCAGATACACACACACTTCATAGCATACACTTATACATGCAGATACACACACACTACATAGCTTACACTTATACATGCAGATACACACACACACTACATAACATACACTTATACATGCAGATACACACACACACTACATAGCATACACTTATACATGCAGATACACACACACACTACATAGCATACACTTATACATGCAGATACACACACACACACTACATAACATACACTTATACATGCAGATACACACACACACTACATAACATACACTTATACATGCAGATACACACACACACTACATAGCATACACTTATACATGCAGATACACACACACTACATAGCTTACACTTATACATGCAGATACACACACACACTACATAGCATACACTTATACATGTAGATACACACTTATACATGCAGATACACACACACACACTACATAGTATACACTTATACATGCAGATACACACACACTTCATAGCATACACTTATACATGCAGATACACACACACTACATAGCTTACACTTATACATGCAGATACACACACACACTACATAACATACACTTATACATGCAGATACACACACACACTACATAGCATACACTTATACATGCAGATACACACACACACTACATAGCATACACTTATACATGCAGATACACACACACACACTACATAACATACACTTATACATGCAGATACACACACACACTACATAACATACACTTATACATGCAGATACACACACACACTACATAGCATACACTTACACATGCAGATACACACACACACTACATAGCATACACTTATACATACAGATACACACACACTACACAGCATACACTTATACATGCAGATACACACACACTACATAGCTTACACTTATACATGCATATACACACACACTACATAGCTTACACTTATACATGCATATACACACACACTACATAGCATACACTTATACATGCAGACACACACACACACTACACAGCATACACTTATACATGCAGATACACACACACTACATAGCTTACACTTATACATGCATATACACACACACTACATAGCATACACTTATACATACAGATACACACACACTACATAGCATACACTTACACATGCAGATACACACACACTACATAGCTTACACTTATACATGCAGATACACACACACACACACACACACTACATAGCTTACACTTATACATGCATATACACACACACTACATAGCATACACTTACACATGCCGATACACACACACTACATAGCATACACTTATACATACAGATACACACACACTACATAGCATACACTTACACATGCAGATACACACACACTACATAGCTTACACTTATACATGCAGATACACACACACACACACACACACTACATAGCTTACACTTATACATGCATATACACACACACTACATAGCATACACTTACACATGCCGATACACACACACTACCTATCATACACTTATACATACAGATACACACTCTACATAGCATACACTTATACATGCAGATACACACACTACATAGCATACACTTATACACGCATATACACAGACACTACATAGCTTACACTTATACATGCAGATACACACACACTACATAGCTTACACTTATACATGCAGATACACACACACTACATAGCTTACACTTATACATGCAGATACACACACACTACACAGCTTACACTTATACATGCAGATACACACACACTACATAGCTTACACTTATACATGCAGATACACACACTACATAGCATACACTTATACATGCAGATACACACACACTACATAGCTTACACTTATACATACAGATACACACACTACATAGCATACACTTATACATACAGATACACACACACACTACATAGTATACATTTATATATGCAGACACACACACACTACATAGCATACACTTATACATGCAGATACACACACACTACATAGCATACACTTATACATGCATATACACACACTACATAGCATACACTTATACATGCAGACACACAAACACTACATAGCATACACTTATACATGCAGACACACACACTACATAGCATACACTTATACAGGCAGATACACACACACACTACATAGCATACACTTATACATACAGATACACACACACACTGCATAGCATATACTTATACAGGCAGATACACACACACACTACATAGCATACACTTATACATGCAGATACACACACTACATAGCTTACACTTATACATGCAGATACACACACTACATAGCATACACTTATACATGCAGATACACACACACTACATAGCTTACACTTATACATACAGATACACACACTACATAGCATACACTTATACATACAGATACACACACACACTACATAGTATACATTTATACATGCAGACACACAAACACTACATAGCATACACTTATACATGCAGACACACACACTACATAGCATACACTTATACAGGCAGATACACACACACACTACATAGCATACACTTATACATACAGACACACACACTACATAGCATACACTTATACAGGCAGATACACACACACACACACACACTACATAGCATACACTTATACATACAGATACACACACTACATAGCATACACTTATACATACAGATACACACACTACATAGCATACACTTACACATGCAGATACACACACACACACTACATAGTATACATTTATACATGCAGACACACAAACACTACATAGCATACACTTATACATGCAGACACACACACACACTACATAGCATACACTTATACAGGCAGATACACAAACACTACATAGCATACACTTATACATGCAGACACACACACACACTACATAGCATACACTTATACAGGCAGATACACACACACTACATAGCATACACTTATACATGCAGACACACACACTACATAGCATACACTTATACATACAGATACACACACTACATAGTATACACTTACACATGCAGATACACACACACACTGCATAGTATACATTTATGCATGCAGACACACACACACACTACATAGCATACACTTATACATGCAGATACACACACACACTTATACATATATACACACACACTACACAGCTTACACTTATACATGCAGATACACACACATACACACTTATAGATACAGATAGACGCACACACTACATCATATATAGGTATCTGTAACTCATTGTATGGGGTTCTGGGGTTGGCAAGCACATTAGCTGGTAGTCTGAGGCTGCCACTGTTCGTTACCCTGGTGTTAGCACTCCTCATCGTATAAAACTGAAGGCATGCTAGTATTATCACCAGGGGTTAGACGTCATCACTACCAGGGGTTAGAGGTCACCATTACCTGAGGTCAGAGGGTATACAGCCTGCCTACTACTGCTTAACCCACACACCATTACTTTTCCACAAGGAATCTAACAGGTATATAACCCTGGGAGAGAAAAGCCAGCTGCTTCTAAGTATGTGCCCAATAGAATTTAAAACATTTTTAATGCATGGGGCAATGCGGGACAGATGGCTAGCAACCCTGGACAGTGGGACAGACCCCTAAAATCGGTACTGTCCCACGAAAATCGGGACAGTTGGGGGGTATGCAGTAATACCATTGCACGTAAATGTGTGCTGGTATTACAGGTGCAGCGTAATGCGAACACAACCTCACATTTGCAATGTTCGAAAGCTGCTTCAATGGGAGCCTTGTTTTTATGCCGTTGTTCTGTAATATTCTCCTACTGCGTTACGTTTCCCTACCTATGGCCACGCCTACAAAAAACATGCAAATGCAGTTGTGCACGCATGCGCTTACTGCCGCAGTCGGAAAATATTACAGAACCCGCCTACAATACACTTGTAAATATAAAACAGAGCATGCATGCGCTCATTGCCGCAGTCGGCAAATATTACAGAACTGGTACGTCTATAATTTTGGCACTAGCTGGGGCAATTTAAATAACAGTGACAAAAAAGGCTTCATATTAATGAAAAACGTTCTATCATTTAATCAAACAAATCCGTATTTTGCCACTGTTATTTAGATGTCACCAGCTAGTGCCAAAATGAATCAACCAAAACCGTACAATAAATTTGAATATGAAGCCTTTTTTTTGCCATTGTTATTTAAATAGCCCCGTGACACTATGAACTATCAGTGTTTGCGGGACGCAGTTTCCAGCCCACTGAGGGACTGATAGCTCTGTCCCAGTGATTTGTTTGATTCATTTTGGCACTAGCTGGGGACATCTAAATAACAGTGGCAAAATACTGATTTGTTTGAATAATGATTGAACATTTTTCATTAATATGAATATGAAGCCTTTTTTGCCACTGTTATTTAAATTGCCCCAGCTAGTGCCAAAATTATGGATGTACCAGTTCTGTAATATTTGCCGACTGTGGCAATGAGTGCATGCGTGCTCTGTAGTATATTTACACGTTTATTGTAGGCAGTGAGCACATGCGTTCACAACTGCCTTTACAAGTTTTTTGTAGGTGTGGCCGTAGGGAAACGTAACGCAGTAGGAGAATATTACAGAATACCGGCAGCCACAGCAAACCACCTTTCTACACAAAAAAAAAAATGCTCATCTTTATATTTTATTTTAATGTACTGTCCTTTTTATTTTGAGGGCAATTGGGACAACTTTTTATCTTTAACCAGAGGTTTGACCTCTGGTTAATTGCGCTTAGCACAAAGTGAAAACGAGTGCTTGCGGTCACATTAACCAGCCGCTTTTAATGGCTGGTTATTTAATGTACTCTCATAAATGGCCTGCATTGCCCCTTTACAGCACACGTTAAAATAGCGCCTCACTTGTAATCTAGCCCAAAGTGTTTGGGGAACAAATTACCTGCTCTAGTTCATTAGGACATGCTAAACCTAAACCAGTGTTCTTGCCTCGTGTTTGATGAACGGTTTCTTTATACACATTTTTTTTTATTAAAAAAAAATGTTTTCCCACTGTGTAAAGTATTTCCAAATTTTTAAAGGGATATGAAACTCAAATTTTTTTCTTTCATGATTTAGATAAAGCATGCGATTTTAAGCAACTTTCTAATTTCCTCCTATTATCAATTTTTCTTCGTTCTCTTGGCATCTTTATTTGAAAAATCAGGTATGTAAAGCTTAGGAGCTGGCCCATTTTTGGTTTACATTTTTAGCCACCGATCAGCAAAAATTGGGTTTCATATCCCTTTTAAGTAAATAATAGATAATAGGAACAATACCTTAATACCAACTTTTATGGATCTGGCACCCTCTGCAGGTGAGGAGATAGATGACGTGATTAGATTTACAGTTTAACTTAAATCTAATGTCATATATGCGGTTAGTTACCGTAGAGGTAAAATTTGTACCCTCCACTACATAGTTACAGGTTTTACGTCTCTGGGCCTTACATTAATAGAAGCCTATTCTATTAGGGAGACAAGTTTTAAGATTTTCTGTTGGTAAGTCTGAGGGCTCTACCATGATTCCATTAGTTTTACTTTTTCTCGCTACAAATTTGCAACCTTCTGTTGCTACTTTTTCTAGGCTAGGGTCTGTCGCTAAAATAGGAAGACATTGTTTTATGATGTCACAGATCCTTCTGTATTTGAGGCTATAGGGGGTACTAAACACTAGGTTGCCCTCTACCTTTGCATCTTGCTTCATAGTAGATTATTTATATTTTAAAAGATCCTCTCGTGAGATTAAGTCTACTTCACTTTTAGTGTTTTTATGTAATCGCTCAAGATATCCCCTATCTCGTAGTCTCTTCTCTAGCACATTACATTGTTCCTCATATATTTTAATATCTGAACAGATCTTTTTTGTTCTTATGTATTGCCCTTTAGGAATTGCTTTTTTAACTTGTCCTAGATGGCTAGATTTGTAGTTGATTATTGTATTTCCCCCTGTGGGCTTCCTGTATAGTGTGGTATTTACAGAATTTAACTGTATCTACTTTTAATTCTAAGTCCAAAAACACTATATTGGTTACACTTTGTTCCAATGTGAACTTCAGGTTCATGGTGTTCGTGTTAATATACCAATATCAGTTGTGCACTTCCTACTAATGCTGGCTAATAGCTAATAGGTACTAGCAGTTACTTCTAACTAATATGCATTAGCAGGAAGTGCCTATCAACCAATGAGAATCAACAGGAAGTACCTACCAGCCAATGAGCATTAACAGGAAGTACCTATCAGGCAGTGAGAATTAACAGGAAGTACCTACCAGCCAATGAGCATTAACAGGAAGTACCTATCAGGCAGTGAGAATTAACAGGAAAAACTTACCAACCAATGAGTATTAGAGGGAAGTACATATCAGCCATATTAGTGACGTTGCAGGCCGTTTTACTGCTGTATTGTCTACTTTGGATTAGCAGACACAATTCATATTTAAATGACAGGCAATTTGTGCCATTGTTTACAAAAATGTCTTGTCATTTATGGCATTTGATCATTGTCACTGGTTGTCACCGTGATTATCAGGCACCACCAGCCAGAGATTGCTTCCCTAACTCCTGGGAACTAATCAGCATCAGGTGTAAGTACCCTCAAACTGGTGTAAAGTTCTGAATAGGAACCCGAATAGTAGAGCCAGTAGCAGGAACCAAAAGAATAGTAAAACAGTCCAAGGTCGATATCAGGCCGGCAGGAGCAAAGAAAATCACAAAGCAGAGACTAGTCAGTCACAAACTAGGTCTGTATCCACACGCGCAGCAAATGTCTAGAGGGCAAAGCAGAAGAATATTACACACAAATGGGTGTGCCTCAGAGGCTGAAGTGGGAATATTAACATCAATTTTAGGACAATTAGCAACAGAATAAATGTATCCAAAACAGAAATAAGCACATATACAACCACTAATCCTATAAGAAATCACTAATTATTAAAAAATATATATGTTCATATAAAAACATATACAAAATGGACATTTTATACTGTACACCTGGCAACCCTAAGTGATGGTGGCACACCAAAATCTCTACTGTAGCCTCCTCTCTCAATCCCGCAATGTATATTAACATTAACTCGCAAATCAATCATTTTACCTCTATGGCTGCCAGTAACACAAAAACAGTAGGGATTTGACTGCCCTTTACTTCTTTCTGCTCCATTTTTGTAATGCATTGAGGCATAGGATGCCTTTTAGGTCCTGCTAAAATTCATGGGCTTTAAAAAAAGTGGACATTTAAGTGTCCATTATTTTTGTGAAGATTTTACTGGGCAGTCTGCTGAAATACTGCACTGTTCGATTAAATACTGGACACCTGGCAACCCTATGTGACGGAGGCATACCACGGGCAGGCATGGGATCACTGGTACACATTGTCCCTGCAATCGCTTGTCTGAGGTGGCCTGCATAGCATTATTTCTGAGCTGTCTTACTGGTGATGCATGCAGAAATATCATCACTCTGCAAAACTTACTCTATCACAGCCCAGGAAGTTCCCTCTGCACTCACAGTGGTCATCCTTAATTAAGGGCTTAGCAAAGGCTGCTGTACAGGCTATGTAGGTAGTTGCTAAGGGTTAATAGAGTTACTGGAACAAGAGGAAAATGCCATAGCATGGTCAGTAGTAGCCATTATTTTGAATTTGTTTCCAGCAGTTTAATTGTAAAGACAACAATTGTGGGAATGCTTGTTTTTAACTGGAACTATGGTTGGTAAAAATTGTAATCCTAACAAGATCTCATGTACAGGGAGTGCAGAATTATTAGGCAAGTTGTATTTTTGAGGATTCATTTTATTATTGAACAACAACCATGTTCTCAATGAACCCAAAAAACTCATTAATATCAAAGCTGAATAGTTTTGGAAGTAGTTTTTAGTTTGTTTTTAGTTATAGCTATTTTAGGGGGATATCTGTGTGTGCAGGTGACTATTACTGTGCATAATTATTAGGCAACTTAACAAAAAACAAATATATACCCATTTCAATTATTTATTTTTACCAGTGAAACCAATATAACATCTCAACATTCACAAATATACATTTCTGACATTCAAAAACAAAACAAAAACAAATCAGTGACCAATATAGCCACCTTTCTTTGCAAGGACACTCAAAAGCCTGCCATCCATGGATTCTGTCAGTGTTTTGATCTGTTCACCATCAACATTGCGTGCAGCAGCAACCACAGCCTCCCAGACACTGTTCAGAGAGGTGTACTGTTTTCCCTCCTTGTAAATCTCACATTTGATGATGGACCACAGGTTCTCAATGGGGTTCAGATCAGGTGAACAAGGAGGCCATGTCATTAGATTTTCTTCTTTTATACCCTTTCTTGCCAGCCACGCTGTGGAGTACTTGGACACGTGTGATGGAGCATTGTCCTGCATGAAAATCATGTTTTTCTTGAAGGATGCAGACTTCTTCCTGTACCATGCTTGAAGAAGGTGTCTTCCAGAAACTGGCAGTAGGACTGGGAGTTGAGCTTGACTCCATCCTCAACCCGAAAAGGCCCCACAAGCTCATCTTTGATGATACCAGCCCAAACCAGTACTCCACCTCCACCTTGTTGGCGTCTGAGTCGGACTGGAGCTCTCTGCCCTTTACCAATCCAGCCACGGGCCCATCCATCTGGGCCATCAAGACTCACTCTCATTTCATCAGTCCATAAAACCTTAGAAAAATCAATCTTGAGATATTTCTTGGCCCAGTCTTGACGTTTCAGCTTGTGTGTCTTGTTCAGTGGTGGTCGTCTTTCAGCCTTTCTTACCTTGGCCATGTCTCTGAGTATTGCACACCTTGTGCTTTTGGGCACTCCAGTGATGTTGCAGCTCTGAAATATGGCCAAACTGGTGGCAAGTGGCATCTTGGCAGCTGCACGCTTGACTTTTCTCAGTTCATGGGCAGTTATTTTGCGCCTTGGTTTTTCCACACGCTTCTTGCGACCCTGTTGACTATTTTGAATGAAACGCTTGATTGTTCGATGATCACGCTTCAGAAGCTATGCAATTTTAAGAGTGCTGCATCCCTCTGCAAGATATCTCACTATTTTTGACTTTTCTGAGCCTGTCAAGTCCTTCTTTTGACCCATTTTGCCAAAGGAAAGGAAGTTGCCTAATAATTATGCACACCTGATATAGGGTGTTGATGTCATTAGACCACACCCCTTCTCATTACAGAGATGCACATCACCTAATATGCTTAATTGGTAGTAGGCTTTCAAGCCTATACAGCTTGGAGTAAGACAACATGCATAAAGAGGATGATGTGGTCAAAATACTCATTTGCCTAATAATTCTGCACTCCCTGTAAAGTAAAAGTAAAAAAAGTAAAGTAAAAAATAAACATTATAATGAGGAAATGAGAATGTAGAAGATAAGTAAAAAGATTTTGAGCAATTAACCACTTTTTGCAAAATAAATGTCTCAAATCGTTTAACACCTTCATTTTGTTTGTCAAATTTACAAGGTTTTACAAATCAAAAACAGTTCATGAATACATCCCTTGAGAAAGCCTGGAGGTATAGGTGTCAGATAACATTTGATATGGCCAGTTAGGTACAATTGTAAATGAGCTAACCAATCACTGTGTAAAATGTTGCAGGCTCATGTAAATTTATCCATACTAATGCAAGATAGAAACACTTGAGATGCTCTGAGATAAAGTGATGTTTTATTTTATTTGAGTAAATATTTTTGTTAGATTATAAGTGGAGTGGTATTTAACACTTCAGCTCGAGAGCTAACTCCACTAGAAGTAAGCTTTTTGCGTGTGTCGGGTTGCACTCGTATTACAAGTTGAAAGTAAACTGTTTTCGCACGAGCGCTAGCCCGATGCACGTAAAAAAACGAACTTAGACTATTGCTTGTGTGATAAAGTAATCCCCCATAGAAGCCAATGGAGCAAAAAAAAGTGGAAAAAAACACCCTACTCGCGTGCAAACACGATCACATATTCTCAATTGCTCTAACCTGAAAAGAAAATTTGAATATTTCACATTCCAATGTTCTTCACATAGCAGAATATGTTCTATGTATTCATAAATACATATTTTTACATATATCTGATGGTATTTTGGTACAATATATATATACTAGTCCTAAAGCCTGTGTACACGGGCCATTTTTTGCAGTACAGTGGTTTCACCCCTTGCTCTCTCCCCTCTCTCTCTTGCTCTCTCTCTTGCTCTCTCCCCTCTCTCTCTTGCTCTCTCCCCCCCTCTCTTGCTCTCTCTCCCCCCCTCTCTTGCTCTCTCTCCCCCCCTCTCTTGCTCTCTCTCCCCCCTTTCTTTTGCTCTCTCTCTCCCCCCTTTCTTTTGCTCTCTCTTTCTCCCCCTTTCTTTTGTTCTCTTTCTCTCCCCCCTTTCTTTTGCTCTCTCTCTCTCCCCCCTTTCTTTTGCTCTCTCTCTCTACCCCCCTTTCTTTTGCTCTCTCTCCCCTTTCTTTTGCTCTCCCCCCTCTTTTGCTCTCCCCCCCTCTTTTGAGCTATCTCTCCCCCCTCCCCCTCCTCTTTTGAGCTATCTCTCCCCCTTCTCTTTTGAGCTATCTCTCCCCCCTCCCCCTCCTCTTTTGAGCTATCTCTCCCCCTCCTCTTTTGAGCTATCTCTCCCCCCTCCCCCTAGTCTTTTGAGCTATCTCTCCCCCTCCTCTTTTGAGCTATCTCTCCCCCCTCCTCTTCTGAGCTATCTCACCCCCTCTCCCCCTCCTCTTTTGAGCTATCTCTCCCCCCTCCCCCTCCTCTTTTGAGCTATCTCTCCCCCCCTCCTCTTTTGAGCTATCTCTCCCCCTCCTCTTTTGAGCTATCTCTCCCCCTCTCCCCCTCCTCTTTTGAGCTATCTCTTCCCTCCCCCTCCTCTTTTGAGCTATCTCTCACCCTCCTCTTTTGAGCTATCTCTCCCCCTCCTCTTTTGAGCTATCTCTCCCCCTCTCCCCCTCCTCTTTTGAGCTATCTCTCCCCCCTCCCCCCTCCTCTTCTGAGCTATCTCTCCCCCTCCTCTTTTGAGCTATCTCTCCCACCCCCCTCCTCTTCTGAGCTATCTCTCCCCCTCCTCTTTTGAGCTATCTCTCCCCCTCTCCCCCTCCTCTTTTGAGCTATCTCTCCTCCCTCCCCCTCCTCTTTTGAGCTATCTCTCACCCTCCTCTTTTGAGCTATCTCTCCCCCCTCCCCCTCCTCTTTTGAGCTATCTCTCCCCCTCCTCTTTTGAGCTATCTCTCCCCCTCTCCCCCTCCTCTTTTGAGCTATCTCTCCCCCCTCCCCCCTCCTCTTCTGAGCTATCTCTCCCCCTCCTCTTTTGAGCTATCTCTCCCACCCCCTCCTCTTCTGAGCTATCTCTCCCCCTCCTCTTTTGAGCTATCTCTCCCCCTCCTCTTTTGAGCTCTCTCTCCCCCTCTCCCCTCCTCTTTTGAGCTCTCTCTCCCCCCTCCCCCCTCCTCTTTTGAGCTATCTCTCCCCCTCCTCTTTTGAGCTCTCTCTCCCCCTCCCCCTCCTCTTTTGAGCTATCTCTCCCCCTCCTCTTTTGAGCTATCTCTCCCCCTCTCCCCCTCCTCTTTTGAGCTATCTCTCCCCCCTCCCCCCTCCTCTTCTGAGCTATCTCTCCCCCTCCTCTTTTGAGCTATCTCTCCCACCCCCCTCCTCTTCTGAGCTATCTCTCCCCCTCCTCTTTTGAGCTATCTCTCCCCCTCCTCTTTTGAGCTCTCTCTCCCCCTCTCCCCTCCTCTTTTGAGCTCTCTCTCCCCCTCCCCTCCTCTTTTGAGCTATCCCTCCCCCTTTGAGCTATATCTCCCCCCTCCTCTTTTGAGCTATCTCTCCCCCCTCCCCCTTTGAGCTATCTCTCCCCCCTCCCCGCCTCCTCTTTTGAGCTATCTCTCCCCCCTCTCCTCCTCTTTTGAGCTATCTCTCCCCCTCCCCCCTCCTCTTTTGAGCTATCTCTCCCCCTTCCTCTTTTGAACTATCTCTCCCCCTCCCCCCTCCTCTTTTGAGCTATCTCTCCCCCTCCCCCCTCCTCTTTTGAGCTATCTCTCCCCCTCTCCCCCTCCTCTTTTGAGCTATCTCTCCCCCCTCCCCTTTTGAGCTATCTCTCCCCCCTCCTCTTTTGAGCTATCTCTCCCCCTCCTCTTTTGAGCTATCTCTCCCCCCTTCCGACCCTCCTCTTTTGAGCTATCTCTCCCCCTTCCCCCCTCCTCTTTTGAGCTATCTCTCCCCCCTTCCCCCCTCCTCTTTTGAGCTATCTCTCCCCCTCCCCCCTCCTCTTTTGAGCTATCTCTCCCCCTCCCCCCCTCATCTTTTGAGCTATCTCTCCCCCTCCTCTTTTGAGCTATCTCTCCCCCTCCTCTTTTGAGCTATCTCTCCCCCCTTCCCCCCTCCTCTTTTGAGCTATCTCTCCCCCTCCCCCCTCCTCTTTTGAGCTATCTCTCCCCCTTCCTCTTTTGAGCTATCTCTCCCCCTCCCCCCTCCTCTTTTGAGCTATCTCTCTCCCTCTCCCCCTCCTCTTTTGAGCTATCTCTCCCCCTCCCATTTTGAGCTATCTCTCCCCCCTCCCCCCCTCCTCTTTTGAGCTATCTCTCCCCCTCCTCTTTTGAGCTATCTCTCCCCCCTTCCCCCCTCCTCTTTTGAGCTATCTCTCCCCCTTCCCCCCTCCTCTTTTGAGTTATCTCTCCCCCCTTCCCCCCTCCTCTTTTGAGCTATCTCTCCCCCTCCCCCCTCCTCTTTTGAGCTATCTCTCCCCCTCCCCCCTCCTCTTTTGAGCTATCTCTCCCCCTCCCCCCCCTCCTCTTTTGAGCTATCTCTCCCCCTCCCCTTTTGAGCTATCTCTCCCCCCTCCCCCCCTCCTCTTTTGAGCTATCTCTCCCCCTCCTCTTTTGTGCTATCTCTCCCCCCTTCCCCCCTCCTCTTTTGAGCTATCTCTCCCCCTCCCCCCCTCCTCTTTTGAGCTATCTCTCCCCCTCCTCTTTTGAGCTATCTCTCCCCCCTTCCCCCTCCTCTTTTGAGCTATCTCTCCCCCTTCCCCCCTCCTCTTTTGAGCTATCTCTTCCCCTCTTTTGAGCTATCTCTCCCCCCTCCTCTTTTGAGCTATCCCTCCTGTACACACGGCCCCGCCCCTGACACGCCCGCCCCGCCCCCGACACGCCCACATCATCCCCGGCAAACCCTGTTCACGGTGGACACAGTTGATGCAGAGAGATCCTTATAACTGATCCTCACGCACCACTGTAAGGGTCCAGGTCTGGTGCCAGCTGTCAATATAACTCACGTGCTGCTGCCTAAACTACGGAGCCACATGTGAATGTAAGCTGATCCTCACACGCCACTAACTATGCTACTAAGCTGATCCTCACTACTGGCGCGCAGGATCAGCTTACGTTCACATCTCGCTCCGTAGTTTAGGCAGCAGCACGTGAGTTATATTGACAGCTGGCACCAGACCTGGACCCTTACAGTGGTGCGTAAGTAGTTTGTGGTGTGTGAGGATCAGTTAGAAGCATCTCTCTGCATCAACTGTGTCCACCGCGAGAACAGGGTTTGCCACGTGCCACTGTAAGGGTCCAGGTCTGGTGCCAGCTGTCAATCTAAGGCCAGGTGTGTTTGTCCTACTGTGCATGACAGCTTCGGACAAACACACTTGGCCTTTTATAATATAGTATATGCATATATGCACATGATTATATATAGGTATAGATATATACAGATATATATATATAGGAATATCTATTTAATTTACATAGAACAACTATGTGCAGAACATTGGAATGTGAAATATTTACAGTAAATACACAGTATAACACTTTATTAAATATGAATATTGCATAAATATAATTTTATATGTCTTCATCTACTTGACTGCAAATGGCTCCAATGCACTTATATATGTCTATATATGTTTACATATGTATTTATGTGTTTATATGTGTATATATGTCTGTAAATGAATATGTACACACCTATAAACATATATAGCCTTTTGCAGTTCTTTTTTTTTCTAACACCTGAGACCTATCTTTGAGCCCTTTTTGTGCAATTTAAAAAAAATGTTTTATTAGATATTGTTATTATGCGTGTAACTGTACTTTGTAATGTATTTTTTGTGTTTTGTGACACTTCACGATTGATGGCTTGTGTCACGATTGCGCTCAAGCCATCACGTTTACCTTAACTTGTAATACAAGCGGTAAACCCAACGCATGCAAACACCCGTGATAAACCACTTTTTGTTTGCGCGTCACTGTTAGTGCTCCACTAGTAATCTGGTACGTTAGGGGAAATTAAAATGTTGAGTTCAAAGGTAGAGAAAATAACTCACCTAATTTACAGTACGCATGTAAATTTTCTATACTGTTTCTAAAAATGCCCCAAGGTTTCAAAATTAATTTTCCCTGTTCATTATGTATTAAAAAACGTACTTTTAGCCACGCTAAATAGTCCGTGGCTGTAGCATCCGATCCGCCCTCCATAAAAGATGTACTCTGGCACTTTCTGATATAAAGCTGTCAGGGTATCTGTGAATGCCAGTAGATAATATATATATATATATATATATATATATATATATATATATATATATATATATAAATATATAATAAGATAAAATAAGTATGCAATCTATCAAATATTACATTTGAGCATGCTTATTTTATTGCTGAATACATTCTGTGTATTACAAATATGAGGTCAGACATGAGATGCCTTGCTGATTACACATCAGACCCCCTCCCCACTCAATTTGCTAAATCACATTTGCTCGGATCAAAATCTATGTAATATAAGTTACCAGATAATATCCCCTGTGGATAAGCAGCCGAGAGGTCTAGAGCTAGATCTTTTGAAGCTTGAATGGATGCAGAGAAGAACCAGTCTACAGAGGGAAAATTACCATTTACACTTAGGTGTTAAATTGGTACATGCTGAGTTACAGTTAAGTTCTGTAATTCACTTCTCATAAGTCCTTTTAGGGTTTCTAAAATACCTGCATTATCCTCAATGCTAATAGAGGGGGTTTCATTATTGCGAGATTGTATTTTTAAATGTCCCTATTTGGGCTACTAAATCTTGGTTATGCTCTTCTAAGGTGGCCATGTCTCGTTTAAATGTAACAATTTAATTTTCGGCTATTTCTAAACTCTCTTCGCACTTGCGTGATGAGCGAATATCATCTTCTAGCCCCTGTATTTGCAGTTCCTTTTCTATAAGGTGTGTGGACATTTTCGTCAATAATGCATATTACAAGGGGCCAGGATTTGAGTATTAGTTCATCCCATTTTTTGAGATTTTTGCATTGATTAGTTCTTAATAATTCTTGGAACAAGTCACTTTTTTCATTCCACCTTCCATTATCAATAGCAATATTTTTGGCCTTAATTGCAAACATATCCATATAATCATTTAAATCACCCACAACCTTACACCTATTTTTAATGTGGCCTATGACTTCCATTTTAAGGACATCGCCCTTAGTGAGAGGTAATTTTGGGGAATATATTTCCAAACTGAGTACAGATTCATTTGATTCACTTCTAGTAACATTATTATTTTGGCTTAGTATTTGGTTAATTAAAAACGCTAATACAATTTTTACCAACGGAATTAATATATATATTTTTTTCAAGATAATAATTTCTATTTACCACAAAATATGTTATATCAATATGATAAAGATAATAATCTCAGCTGTGCCTCCAGATAATATGTCAGTATATACCAGGGTTATAATATAATTTATTTATTATTATTCTTTAAAATAACCTCCAATGAAAATGTATATACAGAACAATTGAAATTAATATTTATTCCTAAATTCTTGAGATTGGTTAAATTTATAAACACACTGAAATAAATTTTTATAGAAACTAGAATAGATTATGAATTAACTATACACGCTAATGCTGTTATAATATTCTTTACAAACTAAATAAAAAATCTATATCTAAAATTTATTTATTTGTAATGAATCACATAAAAATATCACAATAAAATACCAGAATCTTCTATAATTAGCCAATAACTCGAATTCAATGCCCATAATGGACTACAAACTTACTCTGATTAATTTACCACAATCAGAGATTTAAATACCATAACCAATTTATATGAGATTCCACAATAATAAGCCTGACTTAGAGATATGAAATACAAAATACCTTTATCTAGCAAATAAATTATTTAGCATCAATATGACTAGTTCTAAACTACACAGGATTATGAACATGAACTTAAAATACAAAGTGTCCTTTTAAATCACCAGCTTCAATTAAACTATAGCTAAACCAAATTGAAGTTTCAGCTTTTTCAGATAAGTCCAGCTCACCTCATATGGAGAAAGGTATTGCAATATGGAAAAGACAAGTAGGCCCAGATCTTTGCTTATAGTGACTGTGTCCCAAAATGGCAGCAAGGTTATCAGTCAAAATTTTAGCAAGCAAAGACCAAGAGTTTCTATCCCCTTGAATGAGGCGATCTCCTGTGATACACCCCACACCTTTTTATTCAAATCATTAGTGAACCTTTTGGATACGTTCGTTGAGCTACAGCACACTATAGTGGAGTGGAGGATTAGTCAGAGTAGTGAGAGAGGCGCAAACAGAGGAGTTAGTTAGGTCGCATTGTTGGTTGGTAAAGCTTGTACACTTACACATATTTTTACATATTGCACACATATTGCATACATACATATACAAAATACACAACACTTTTTTTTTTCTAACACCTCACACATTTTATTTCAATTTTACAGTGTGATAGGCTGAGTGTTTGGTTGTGATTGTGTGTGATTGAACTGCGAATGAGTGTGTGTAGTGTGAGTTGGCAAGGAGAGGTAGGGCGGAGGGCAGGAGGGGAGAGGAGTGGCAGGGAGAGGAGTATTGTAGAGGACAGGAAGAGCAGCGGGGTCCCCGTCATGGAGTAAGTGGAGTGGGGAGAGGGAGAGCTAGAAGGGATGATGGGAGGGGAGATGCCCGAGAGCCCCAGAGACCAGGCACATCAAGGAGAGGGACAGAGGGTGCACATGGGGACAGAAGTGGGGAGGAACCCACACCAGGGACATCGCAGGGAGCAAGCCAGGTGTCCACAGAGGATGAGATGTCCAAACTTCTCATTCGATGAGAATGTTGCCCTAGTCCAGGCCATCATGGACAACCAAAGTGCCCTCTTTGGCCAGGAGAAGGGCAAAGGCGTTGCCAGAAGGCATAAAACAGCATGGTTGACGGTAGAGGATGCCGTCAACAGTGTTGCCCCGCAGAGGAGGACTGTTGAGGGCCTTAAAAAAAGGTGGAATGACTGTAAGAGGCAGGTGAAAGAGAAGATGGGGCAGGAAGCCATGCACCAGAGGGGAACAGGCGGTGGTCCACCCCTGGACACAGAATACAACACCCCGCAGGAGATGATACGCAGGTCCCTGAATATCACAGCATTCCGTGGACTTCCAGGGGCTCGTGACTCAGGGGCTGCAACCACAGCACATCATGCTGGTGAGTAACATCCCACACACCAGTATGATATGTATTTGAGATATAACATCCTTTAATGTCACACATTCATGTACACAATGAGGAGCGTGGTATTTGGCCTACTAATAAAAACATCTACAATTATATTTCACATTAATGCTACTTAACACAATGCAATTCCTGATATGAGGTGGAATAGTGCAATACTAACATGTCTCAGAGTAACACAAGCCACAAGCCACATGTAGAGTTTTCAGTAAATGGACACTATAGCCATCACAATACTTTAAGCTCAGAAAGCAGGTTCTGTGCCTACATCAGGCTAAAGTAAATTGTATGACCATAGTGTCACTTAAAGAACACATTTTTTTCCATCATTGACATGTACACATAACTATTGTATAAAACACATACCTGTATACTGTGCAGGTTAAAATCCCTCATATCACAAATCACATTGTGCACATACATGTTATAGAGTTTGACTTGAGAATGAGTATAGGCCCTAGCATGTATCAATGTACATGGTATGCCCACATGGACATATATATGACTGTACAAATCCCTCTCATCATTTGACTCTTCCACAGAACCTCCTGTCACCAGGATGCAAGCAGGCATGCCACCACCACCAGTCACAGGCATGCAGCCACCTCCACCACCACCACCAGTTACAGGCATGCAGCCACCACCACCAGTCTTCAGGCAACCACGTGAACATTATGCTCCAAGGCATGAGCAGGGTTGGATGGCTTCAGTTGAGGACCCAGAAGTGACATATGACCCCTGGCAAGATTCCTGGCCAGGAGAATATTCTTCTTTTGGCTTTGATGGGGAGCCAAGTCAGCCACAAAGGGTCCATGTCTTTACCCCCCCCCCCCCCAACACAATATCAGGGCAGTCATGACTTTTACATACAGGGTATGTCACAAGAAGTGCAAACTGGACAGGCTGAGTGGTCACACACTGGTCATCAATGGGACTACCAATCCACCCTGAGAGCTCCACCATCCTCTTCCCTTGGGAGAGCTCCACCATCCTCTTCCCTTGGGAGAGCTCCACCATCCTCTTCCCTTGGGAGAGCTCCACCATCCTCTTCCCTTGGTAGAGTTCCACCATCCTCTTCCCTTGGTAGAGTTCCACCATCCTCTTCCCTTGGGAGAGCTCCACCATCCTCTTCCCTTGGGAGAGCTCCACCATCTGCAGATGAGCATATAGCTGGAATTACTCAAGCACCAGCAGGTGCAGCTGAAGATGTCCCACAAGCACCAGCAGCAGATGCAGCTGAGGATGTCCCACAAGCACCAGCAGATGCAGCTGAAGATGTCCCACAAGCACCAGCAGATGCAGCTGAACCTGTACCTCAAGCACCAGCAGATGCAGCTGAAGATGTCACACAAGCACCAGCAGATGCAGCTGAACCTGCACCTCAAGCACCTAGAAGCCCTGCTGCTCAAGAGCCTGTGGATGCACTGTATTCTCCCCTGGGTGAGGAATACATTTCACTCCAGAGGAGGCTCATAACAAGCTGCGAGAGCAGACAAAGTGGCCAACAGAGGTTTCACAGGAGCCAAGTGAGGTTACTCAAGCGTAGCATAGAGCTGCAGAGGGACATGGCAGCATCATTAAATGGAATTGTTCAAAACCAGTCGCAGATGATGAGAATTCTGTCTGATATGCGGATGCAGATTGACAATAGATGGCGGGAACAAAATCAACTCTTGGGTGTTTTGGTTGAGCACTTTACACACCAGCAGGACACTGCCTCCAGCCTATCATCTGTGGCCAGCACACCAGCAGAAACAGAAGAATCTTCTCAAACCAGGAGAACAAGGAAATCCACTACAGCCACCTCAGCTCCCTCATACAAGAAACCAAAAAAGAAAGAAATATTCTTATAGTTCACCATAAATCTTGTCCTCTGTTATTTACCATATAATTGTCATCCACATCCATGTGAGGTGTGTTTTTTTTTTTTTTTTTTTTTTTTTATTTATTATTTTTATTGAAGATTTTGGTAATAACAATCTTTTCTGGTCATCAATATGTCAGAACAGTAAAGAACAACATTGCAATACAACAATTTTGAGTTGGTGTCTATTATACTGACTTTCATCTTGAATAAGATTAAGTCATTGTCCCATGTCCAGGTTCTTCTCATGGTCATTTATTGCAGGCTGGATAGATAGGGTGATCACCTGTTCCATTGGGGTATGAGTTTAATAACCAGGGGGGGGGGGGATAATAATATAACAAACAAACTGGGAAGTTAAAGTTTAACATTTGATTCTGCAAGATATCGTCATTTTCAGATTTAAGTCTTAATATGCAAGTTCACGTAGATACTGTGCATATTATTTTCTGCAAGATAAGTAAACACTCGGTGCATCTCATCATATGGATAGGGTGTATAAATATAGTGTCAACTCTGGCCTACTGTTCACAACCGGTGGTATCAGTGTGTTTGTGGCTCACTGTCTCTTATGTAAGAAATGTCTGGGGGTGCTACTGCTGTCTATGTGGCGGTTATGTTGTGGAGTGATTCCTGCCAGATGAACTTAGCGTTTAGGAAAGTGTCCATTTTATTGTGGCAGAGGTAGCCATATTGCTCATATTGCACACTGATTTAGAAATAGTCGTTTTTTTTCCAATGGCGAGCTATTAATTTCCTCGCACTATTGAGGCCTATCTGTAGTACTAATAATTTAAGGCGGCAAGTCAATTTGGGTAGGTCGTTTAATAAGGCTATGTTTGGGCTTAGTGTGAGGTCGGTGGAGATGCTCTGCTTAAAATGCAGCTCCACTGCATTCCAAAGTGGGCGAATTCTAGGGCACTGCCACCACATATTAAGCACGTATTAAGCTACCATGTCTACCACACTATCCAGCATCTGTCTGGTGTATTTGGATATATGCTATTTAACCTTGATGGAGTTAAGTACCAGCGAAGGAGGATTTTAAAGTTAAGTTCCAATATCACCGCTGATGTCGAGGATTTCTTGACTAATCTAAAAATATTAACCCAACTATCATGATCTATGCGAGTTGCAAGGTCTAGGTTCCATCTAGTGGTATAAGGTGGTAGAGAGTCAGTATGGTTTTTAATGAGAAGTTTACGGGATATGGAAAGTGTACCTCTTGGTATAAGGCCCCCATGACATATTTGTTTGAATGTGGTGAGCTTTCTTAGGAAATCGGTTTTGAATGGAGAGGTGTGTACAAAGTGGTGTAACTGTGCATATTTTAGCCAATTCGTGAATCTGCCGTCCGCTAAATCAGCTAGTTTGTCCCTTTCTAGGAGTTTGCCCGCTTCAGTAAAGTTAAATAGTGGAATAGTGTAATCCTATTCTGTAAGCCTTTGGTATCCTTTGTCTATTCCGCCCACCATCTCTACGTTTAGCACTATTGGAAATAGGGGAGATCTGCTAGTGGAGATGTGTGTCTTAGTGGCAACTATGTGGTCCCAATTCTTACATAAATGTCTATGTATGTCTAACTGTCGGCACTGTGGGGGCCTGAGCTCATTCGGCACCCAGCATAGGGCATGTACTAATCGCGCATTGAGTATGTGCGAATCTAATGTGACCCAAGCCTTACATTCCTGCTTTTGGTGCCAGTCCATAATCCTTTGGAGTGTCACTGCCTGATAATACTCTTCAATTTTGGGCAGGCCTAGTCCACCCTCTGTAGTTGGTCTGTACATTGTGTCTCTATTGATTCTAGGCCTACATTTTCCCCAGACAAACGAATTGAGGCTGTTTTGCAGTCGGGTCATGTACCATCGGGGGATGTGTAGCAGCAGTGCCTGTAAGATGTAAGTGATTCTAGGGAGTGTGGTCATTTTTATAGCTTGTATTCGTCCCCACAAAGATAGTGGCTTATTGGTCCATGTCTTAAGATCCCTTTGCGTGTTGATAAGTAATGTGTTGTAGTTTCTGTCGAAGAGTGTCGTTTGGTTGGGGGAAAGGTGATTTCCCAGGTATTTGATTGTGTCAGTTTTTAGCTTTAGCGGGCATATTGCGGGTAGAGACTGGAATTGGGTGTCTGTAAGTGTGATGTTTAGGATTTCAGATTTTTGTTTATTGACAAGGAAGTTAGAATATTGTCCAAATCTATCGAGCTCAGCCAGTATTTCTGGGATAGTCGTGTGGGGGGAGGATACTGAGAACAGGAGATCGTCCGCGTAGGTGGCTATTTTGTAGTTTTGATGGCCGAATGATATCCCTTTGATATTTGGATTCCTGCGGACGTGGGAAGTTAATACTTCCATCATTAAGATAAATAGAATTGGGGATAAAGGGCATCCTTGTCGTGTGCCATTGCGTATGGGGAGTGTGTGTGAAAGGGTGCCATTGACTTTAACTTTTGCATTTGGGTGAGAATATAAACTGAAAATTCTGTTAATAATTTTTGGGCCGAATCCTATGTTTTTTAGAGTTTCCAGTAAGAATTGCCAATCTGTCCGGTCGAATGCCTTTTCTGCGTCTATGGCCATCAACACCAACTCAATGTTATTGCTCCTAGCATATTCCATGAGGGTCAGGGCCCATGTGAGGTGTGTTTTAGTACACTAATATTGTTAAAACGTATAATAAGGCCTGTGTGGAAATTGCCCAAAAAAAGGTAATATTATCCTGTTTATGACATATTCTTGTACTATAACTCACATCCACAATAGTTGTTTCTGAAGGGTACATATAGTAATATTCACTTGTAAGATGTAAATCAATGTATCTCACATCCAATATAAATTGACACATTGGTATATATAGTAGTGATGTTACTGATAGGGTGGGCATTATCAGGTGTTTTAAGTCTGCAGGTGAGAGGTTGTGGTGTCTGTGATTGGTTTGACACAATTGCAAAGAGGCAGCCTTCAAGAATGTGTTAGAAATGATCATATGAGCCATCCTAGGTTTTGCTTTCAACTAAGAATACCAAGAAAACAAAGCAAGTGTTCTAATTAAATCTGAAAGTAGTTTGAAATAACATGCCCTATTTAAAAGAAGAAAGTTTTCTTTGGACTTGACTGTCCCTTTATATATTTTGGCATCAGTGCCAAGCTGTGTTAGCATTAGAATAAATTACACTCCAGTGGGTTCTAAAGAGATGAAGGTAATACAATTGAAATTAAATCAGCAAGTATATGTCCACAATGTGATACAAGTACCTACAAGCTCAATCCATTTGATTATGTTGTGGCTTGAAACTATTTCAAATACACAAATAAACCTTAAAAAAGCAATATCATAGTATACTGTCCCTTTAAACTTGAGATGCTGCTTAAATGTATGTGTTTGTTAAGGCTTCCAGGGAGTTACGTTGGTTTTTTTAGTCAAAGCAAGGGTTCCTGTGCCTGCAATTTGTGGCGAGATGAGAATGGAGTAGATTTTCTAAAATCTGCGTGCCTAAGTACTTACGTTGTATATTGGATACCAAATTGCGCGTAGTTCTATGTTAGTCTATGGGGAAAAAAATACGGCAGAAGGGTGAAATATACGCACGTAACTTGTATGCTACGCCGTATATGTGATACCAAAATTTGCCGGCTTTTACGGGTGACGCTGCATATCGGATGGGGCCCCACATTTCCAGCTATCTGTTTCTTGTGATTAATAAGAAGCATGCTGTCTGAATTCACTGGTTTTGTTAATAGACCTTTAAAGGGACAGAAAACCGTTTTTTTTTTCTTTTCTTTTTTATTATTCAAACAGAGCATGACATTTTAAACAACTTTCTAATATATTTCTACTATCAAATTTTCTTTGTTCTTTTGGTATTTTTTGTTGAAAAGCATGTAGGTAAGCTCAGGAGCGTGCACGTCTGAAGCACCATAAGGCAGCAGTTTTGTGAAAATGTTATCCATTTGCAAAAGCACTAGAGGGCAGCACTATTTCCTGACAGGTAGTGCTCCAGACACCTACTTAGGTATATTTTCAACAAAGAATACCATGGGAACAAAGCACATTTGATAATATAAGTAAATTGGAAAAAAAAATTCTATTCTCTGTCTGAATAACAAAAGAGCATTTTTAAGTTTGATATCATTTTAAGCATTAAATACATTTTATGAGCATAGTATTGAGGTTATTTCCCACCTGCCTCTAGTCACGAGTGCCACCATGTTGAAATGTACCTTTAATTAGCAAATAAGTGACATGCTATGCTCCAATCGCAGAACATTGCACCTAATTCATAAAACATGTTGGCTGCTGTATTTCTTATTTTTGGCAATGTAACAAAAGGGTTTAAGACTTTAATAATGTCTGCATCTGTTGACAATTATCTAATAGTGCTGGCTATCAAAATAAAAAAACAAAACAAAAAAAAACCCGGAGCACTGTCAGCACTTCAGTTTGCCAAAAATATATGTTGCACTTCAGGGAAGAACACCTGCTTAACTAAAAAAGGAAATGGCTTTGATCATTATCAGTAACAATGAAGAGGTGAAAACGCATTAAATAAAAAGCTAGATTTGGTATTCAATAATGGCAAACACATCTCTTTACAGATGACAAATTCATTCCATTCCAGCCATCGGACTTTTAGAGATGACATCCCTCGCATTTTGATTTCCTGAAATAATTTCACATGGAAAGTTAAAAACAGGTCTGAGCATCTGCAGTGAGACATAAGAATGGACTTCTGCTTGTTCTTTTGTCTTGACCGCAAACGCGTACGGTTTTCAAACCATATCCGAATATTTTGTTTTTCTAGATTTAATATTTCTGAGAATAATCTCACAGGACACATTATTTGTAGAGAGAAAATGTGTGGGATGGTTGGAGAGAACGTATTGAGGTCAAAGGCCTTAAGTCTGTAGATATTGTCTTTTTGTCTACATGGTTAAAAAAAACACAGCCTTACGTTGCACCAATATTGATTGGAAAAAAACAGCGTTATTGTTATAAAAGTAAATTCAGGGGAATGTTGCTGTCATATATATTGAGCATTTTATTTGTAGCAGACACTTATAATGGCTAGTTATTTATTGCGTGCCTGCAAACAGGCATATTTGCTCGTTTGCGGGTGCACGATAAATTAGCGCTTGACTTGTAATCTGACCCATTATGAGCAATGAATACTGTTAACAACAAAGTAATATTAAGTGGCTAACTCAATAAATAAATATACTTTTTTGAGCTAGGATAAACTGTAAAGCTATATTTTACAGACCTTCATAAAGAGAAAGTGATTGAAACATTTTGCATCTGCATTCAGCTAAAAAAAAGCCCCCCGCCAATATGTTTTCTCCATATTTCAGAAAGGTAAAAAAAGATCTCCCAGACAAAAAGCTGTCTGGCAATCGGCTTTAGCCATCTCTAAAGGTGAGATCCAATAAGGATTCTTTACTTCCTGAACTATAAAAATAATAACATTCAATATATAATGTTATAAATCCCAGCTAGCACTGTTCACCTTATCTGCTGGTAGAAAACCCTCCAGCTGTTTCTGACATTCACTAACTATCTGCCAAGAAACTCAAATATTTTTCCTTTTAAAGGGACACTGAACCCAAATTTTTTCTTTCGTGATTCAGATAGAGCATGCAATTTTAAGCAACTTTCTAATTTACTCCTATTATCAAATTTTCTTCCGTCTCTTGGTATCTTTATTTGAAATACAAGAATGCAACTTTACATGCCGGCCCATTTTTGGAGAATAACCTGGGTTATTCTTGCTGATTGGTTGATAAATTCATCCACCAATAAAAAAGTGCTGTCCAGAGTACTGAAAAAAAGAAGCTTAGATGCCTTCTTATTTTTAAAGATAGCAAGTGAACGAAGAAAAATTGATAATAGGAGTAAATTAGAAAGTTGCTTAAAATTGCATGCTCTATCTGAATCACGAAAGAAAAAATTTGGGTTCAGTGTCCCTTTAATGTTCTTTGTATTTCATTGAAGCAGATGAAAAGTTGATATATATTTGCTTTTTTTGCAGTGATAAATTCTATAAATCATATTGTAGAATAATTCATCCAATAACCCAATCTGCTACATTGAAATCAATGGAATATATTAATAGAGGCTTGTGTGAGACAATGTCACCTTCTAAATTCATTAACGATTAATTAAATAAACTTGCATAATCAACAAGTACACAATAAAAAGTCAATACATTATCACTTACAATGAATTTAAAATAAGCGGTACATAAAAAAATAAATAAAAAATTTCTTTCATTTTCTCTGTCCCCTGTATCACGTGATATCCATCAGCGAATCAGAGACTCAAATATGTATACACTGCGAACTCTTGAACAAGCTCAGTAGGAGCTGCTAACTCAGAAAGTGTGTATTTAAAAAAAAATGTGCACACTTTAGTAATGAGAGTTGTGAAGTAAAGGGGGTTAAACAGCCCTGCAACACTTTGGCACAGATAGGGTTAACCAACCCTTTCCACTTTAACCAGTTTGTCACAGCCTAGCCACTCCAGGGAAGTCTGCGACTTAGTTCAGTGACCCAGGAAAATGCCTAAACTCTCCTTTAATGCCACCCACATTAAACTTACTCTACTGCCATCACTTTAAGATTATTATATGGGAAATCCTAAGGAAAAACCTAGACTAACAGATTAAAAAATCCCAAAACACAATTTGGTAAACTCAATCTAGAGAAACACAATACTGTTGTTACTAGCCTCTTTAGTAACATAGTACAGATATTAGACAAAGACAAAACATAACATAAACAAAGGGCTCCATGTACTAAGATGTCTGCAAGGTGTTCGTGATTTTTTCCATCTAAATTTCTGCGTGCGGATCGAACATCTACATTTACAAGTGTCGAGCAAACTTGTCCGCAACTCTGATATTCTAGTCTTTTTTTGTAGCTAAAAAATCCTCACTCGACAGACATCTCGCAATAAACAGTAATTACTAAACAATCTATTTCTACGCACACTACTTTTTCCGCACCTAGCTCGTGAAAAATCCCTCGCAAGCTTAAAGGTGGGGAGCACAAAAATAAACAATAGGGTCTATAAGATATACACCTACAGTGAGTGCAGAATTATTAGGCAAGTTGTATTTTTGAGGATTAATTTTATTATTGAACAACAACCATGTTCTCAATGAACCCAAAAAACTCATTAATATCAAAGCTGAATAGTTTTGGAAGTAGTTTTTAGTTTGTTTTTAGTTATAGCTATTTTAGGGGGATATCTGTGTGTGCAGGTGACTATTACTGTGCATAATTATTAGGCAACTTAACAAAAAACAAATATATACCCATTTCAATTATTTATTTTTACCAGTGAAACCAATATAACATCTCAACATTCACAAATATACATTTCTGACATTCAAAAACAAAACAAAAACAAATCAGTGACCAATATAGCCACCTTTTTTTGCAAGGACACTCAAAAGCCTGCCATCCATGGATTCTGTCAGTGTTTTGATCTGTTCACCATCAACATTGCGTGCAGCAGCAACCACAGCCTCCCAGACACTGTTCAGAGAGGTGTACTGTTTTCCCTCCTTGTAAATCTCACATTTGATGATGGACCACAGGTTCTCAATGGGGTTCAGATCAGGTGAACAAGGAGGCCATGTCATTAGATTTTCTTCTTTTATACCCTTTCTTGCCAGCCACGCTGTGGAGTACTTGGACGCGTGTGATGGAGCATTGTCCTGCATGAAAATCATGTTTTTCTTGAAGGATGCAGACTTCTTCCTGTACCATTGCTTGAAGAAGGTATCTTCCAGAAACTGGCAGTAGGACTGGGAGTTGAGCTTGACTCCATCCTCAACCCGAAAAGGCCCCACAAGCTCATCTTTGATGATACCAGCCCAAACCAGTACTCCACCTCCACCTTGCTGGCGTCTGAGTCGGACTGGAGCTCTCTGCCCTTTACCAATCCAGCCACGGGCCCATCCATCTGGCCCATCAAGACTCACTCTCATTTCATCAGTCCATAAAACCTTAGAAAAATCAGTCTTGAGATATTTCTTGGCCCAGTCTTGACGTTTCAGCTTGTGTGTCTTGTTCAGTGGTGGTCGTCTTTCAGCCTTTCTTACCTTTGCCATGTCTCTGAGTATTGCACACCTTGTGCTTTTGGGCACTCCAGTGATGTTGCAGCTCTGAAATATGGCCAAACTGGTGGCACGTGGCATCTTGGCAGCTGCACGCTTGACTTTTCTCAGTTCATGGGCAGTTATTTTGCGCCTTGGTTTTTCCACACGTTTCTTTGGACCCTGTTGACTATTTTGAATGAAACGCTTGATTGTTCGATGATCACGCTTCAGAAGCTTTGCAATTTTAAGAGTGCTGCATCCCTCTGCAAGATATCTCACTATTTTTGACTTTTCTGAGCCTGTCAACTCCTTCTTTTGACCCATTTTGCCAAAGGAAAGGGAGTTGCCTAATAATTATGCACACCTGATATAGGGTGTTGATGTCATTAGACCACACCCCTTCTCATTACAGAGATGCACATCACCTAATATGCTTAATTGGTAGTAGGCTTTCGAGCCTATACAGCTTGGAGTAAGACAACATGCATAAAGAGGATGATGTGGTCAAAATACTAATTTGCCTAATAATTCTGCACTCCCTGTACAAGTCATATAAAAGAAGGTCTAATACTAAAAAAACGTATAATTAAGAAATTAAAAATAGAAAGTGCCAAGTGTGATAGAGGTACTTTCTATAAAGTAAGGATTGCAATTGACACTTTTTAATATCAGTCAAATACAATAGAAAATGTGTCATAAAATATGGGCATGATAGGCCTAGATTATCAAAATTGTCGCAAAGTAACATGGATCGTCAACATTTTTGAATTAATAATACATTGGCTACACCTACTGTACTATATAATTATAATAGGATTAATATTCAATTAAAATAATTAAAATTTAAGAAATTAGATTTTTTTTTAAATTTAATAGGTCGCTATCACAATCGTCTAATCCCAACGATAACTTTGGGGCCTAAACGCTGCACCAGTCTCTGTTCATAATCTGTCAGATCAGTGACATAAGCTGGTCCACCTCTGGGGCCCTGAGCACTGACAGCATCACTTATACGAATCCAGATACTCTTTTGCGGTGACTGGAAGTTTGCTTCGCACGATAACCAAATAAATAGTCAAAAGAGTCCAGTACCATATCAACAAGAACCAGGTTCTGCTGGTGTGAGAAGTGTGGATTCTTGGATTTGTTTGTCTGCGAATCGGATTCTGAAGTTGCCATACTTAATTTATTATAACTAAATATATAAGCTTGAAACGCTTCAAGATCAGTAAATATTCTGTCTGAAAAAGAAAATGTATGTTTACCTGATAAATGTATTTCTTTTTTGACACGATGAGTCCACGGATCATCTTTATTACTAATGGGATATTCACCTCCTGGTCAGCAGGAGGAGGCAAAGAGCCCCACAGCAGAGCTGTTAAATAGCTCCTCCCTTCCCTCCCACTCCAGTCATTCGACCAAAGTTAGGAAAAGAAAGGAAAAGCCAAGGTGCAGAGGTGTCTGAAGTTTACAATAACCCACAACCTGTCTTAAAGAACAGGGCGGGCCGTGGACTCATCGTGTCAAAAAAGAAATACATTTATCAGGTAAGCATACATTTTCTTTTCTTTTTTAAGACACAATGAGTCCACGGATCATCTTAATTACTAATGGGATTCAATACCCAAGCTAGAGTACACAGATGATATGGGAGGGACAAGACAGGTAACCTAAACGGAAGGCACCACTGCTTGAAGAACCTTTCTCCCAAAAACGGCCTCAGACGAAATAAAAGTATCAAATTTGAAGAACTTAGAAAAAGTTTGAAAAGAGGACCAAGTTGCAGCCTTGCAAATCTGTTCCACAGAAGCTTCATTTGTGAATGCCCATGAGGAAGCAACAGCCCTCTCTAGAGGCTGCTGTCCAGCAGTCTCCTATGATACTCTTCAGTCAAAAAGAAGGAGAAGTAGCCTTAGCCTTCTGTCCCTTACGTTTTCCTGAGAAAACCACAAACAAAGAAAAAGACTGACAAAATTCCTTAGTCACCTGCAGGAGAAAACTTTAAAGCACGGACCACGTGCAAATTGCACAGAGTCGTTCCTTCTGAGAAGAAGGATTAGGACACAAGGAGGAAACAACAATCTCCTGATTAATGCTCTTATCAGAAACAACCATATGAAGGAATCCTAATGTAGTACATAAAACTACCTTATCTGAACAGAAAATAAGATAAGGAGACTCATATTGAAAATCTGAAAGCTCTGACACTTCCTGAGCAGAAGAAATAACAACAAGAAATAAAACTTTCCAAGATAACGACTTAATATCGAAGGAATAACTAAACTCGAAAGGAGCCCCCAGAAGAACTTTGAGAACGAAATTCAGGCTCCATGAAGGAATAATTGTCTTGAACACAGGCCTGATCCTGACCAAAGCCTGACAAAATGATTGCCCATCTGGAACATCCGCCAGACGTTTGTGTAACAAAATTGATAAGGCTCAAATTTGACCCTTTAGGGAACTAGACGATATGCCTTTCTCCAAACCTTCTTGGAGAAAAGACAAAATTCTAGGGATCCTAACTCTACTCCATGAGTAGCTCTTGGATCCACACCAATAGAGATATGTACGCCATATCTTATGGCAAATCTTACTAGATACAGGCTTACAAACCCTGGTTGGATAAGGTTAAACGTTCAATCTCCAAGCAGTCAGCTGCAGAGAAATTAGATATGGGAGAAGGAAAGGCCCTTGAATTAGAAGGTCCTTCCTCAACAGAAGACTCCAAGGCAGCAGAAATGGCATGTCCACCAGATCTGCATACCAAATTCGCAAACAGAGGAATAGATATGCTAGAGTGAAAATCCAAGGAACCGCCAGAGCATTTAACGGTTCCACCTGGGAATCCCTGGACCTCGACCCGAATCTCGGGAGCTTGGCAGTCTGTTGGAATGCCAAGAAATCTAATTCCGACTAAACCCACCTGAGAATTAGGCTGGAGAGCACTTCCGGATGGAGTTCCCACTCCCCGTGAAAGGTCTGCCTGCTCAGGAAGTCCACCTCCCCGGAGTCCACCCCTGGGATGTGGATCATCGACAGGCAACAGGAATGGGCCTCCGCCCCCTGAATTATTTCGGGTTACCTCTGTCATCTCTAAGGAACTCCTCCTTCCTCCCTGATGATTGATATAAGCCACAGAAGGTATATTGTCTGAATGGAACCTGATAAACTGCACTGAGTCTAACTAGGGCCAGGCCAGAAGAGCCTTTGCTCTCAACTCTAGCCAGACTGCACCCTATCTTTTAAGGCTGGCGTCCGTCATCACCATCACCCAAGATGGTCTGCGAAAGCAGGTTCCCTGGGGAAGATGATCCAAAGACAACCACTATAGAATCGAATCCTTTGTCTCCTGTTCCTATTCGAGGAGACAAGTCCGCATAATCTCTGTTCCATTGCTTGAGCATGCTTAAACGAACTGGAAGTGTTTGTCCAGAAAAGCAAACCGTAGGAAATTGTGATGATCCCTGTAAATGGGAACATGCAGTTACGCATCCTTTAAAATCCAATGTTGTCATAAATTGACCCCTTTGGCTCAAAAGGAGAATGGAACCAATAGTTTCATCTTGAAGGACGGCACTCAGAGAAATTAGCTTAGACTCTTGAGATCTAAAATTGGCTTGAAGGTTCCCTCTTTTTTTGGAACCATGAACAGATTGGAATAAAATCCCAAACCCTGATCTGGTACCGGAACAGGAACAAGCACTCCCAGGTTGGAAAGGTCTTTTACGCAGTGTAAGACCGCCTCTCTTTTTGTCTGGACTGCAGACAATCCTGGAAACAGAAAACTGCCTCTGGGAGGAAAACTCATGAACTCTAACTTGTATCCCTGGGACACCATCTCTATTGCCCAGGGATCCTGAACCTCTCAAACCCAAGCCTGAGCGAATAGGGGAAGTCTGCTCCCTACAAGATCCGGATCGGGGGCATGCCCTTCATGCTGTCCTTGAATACAACAGCAAGCTTTTTGGATTGTTTTCCCTTATTCCAAAATTGATTGGGTCTCCATGCAGGTTCAGTCTGATCCTGTTTGGAGGTAGTAGAGAAAGAATTTCCCTGGAAATATCGGAAGGAACGAAATTGCTCTGTCGTTCTTTTCTCTGTCGTAAGGGAAAAGGTGAAACTTACCTCCCATGATGTCAGAGATAATTTCCGACAGGCCGGGTCCAAACAAGGACTTCCCCTTGTGAGAAATAGCTAAAAATTATGAATGTTGGTACGGGTACTTGAAAAGTATGGCTCATCACCCGTAAGGGTCTCAGGGCGTCGCTTATCTTATCAACCTCAGAAGGACGAAATGTTGAGTAGACCTCATCGGGGACTGAACCTGCAACCCATGGGTTGCTACAGAACTTAGCCACAGTGTCTTAGCATGCTGAGCTATCCGATAAGGTACAAAAGCTTAGAGTTAGAGGACACATCCGCAGACCAAAGCCTTAACCATAAGGCTCTGTGAGCTAGATAGAGGAACCCAAAATCTTTGCTCCCAGCTTTGATAATTTGAAGGTAAGCATACATAATAAAGGAATTAGCCAGTTTAAGGGCTTTAATCCTATCCTGTATTTAATTCAAAGAAGTTTCTGTCCTGATAGCATCAGGCAACACCTCAACCAATATGTTGCCTAGTGACGGTAGCAATGCACACAGATGGCTGTCATTGTATTTGTAAGCCCTGGTGGGTTTTTTTTTTTTGTTTTGTTTTTTTAATTACGACTGAGGAGTCGCTTTCCAATGTAGCTAAAACCTCCTTGAATAACAGACAAAGGAGATGTGGCTTAAACTTGAAAGATACAACTTCAGCTTCAACAAGAGGAATTACACTGTGTTAGAGAACTCTCTTGCTGAATGTCTGTACTACCTCTAATGCTTACCCTGTAGTATTGGGAAAGCAGACAACACATCAAAACACATGAGAGGAGCGAAGTCTAATAAAGTAACTCAAATGAGTTATAGAGAAAGCACAGGGCACTGCATGTGAGGGCAATAAAATTTGGGACTCCAAAGGAGAAAATTGTATATAATAAACATTAAAATTAAATTTCTGAACAACAACCTCTTTGGAAACTGTTGTCTCAGAAAAAAACACTATTCCTAAGGATTAAATTCCTTAAATACATAAGGAACATTAAAAGAGTTGGTGGTTAAACATTGTGTAACAACACAAAAGAAAAAGACTCTCTGCATAGCCTCTTGGTCCATTCTGGATCACAAAAAAACCAAGAGCTTCCAAAGAATCCTTTAATCATTTAATAAATGTAAACCATACAAAAACGTTACTGTCACTTTAAATTTTAAAAAGAGTAACTTTTTTCCTCTTTTCATTAATTGTTGTAAATATGACAGAACAGCTTAAATAAGCTTTGCAATTTATCAAAAAACCCTCAGCAGGAAAATGCTGAGGTGCCTGTCTGAACAAAAAAACTGAAAAAAAATCTCCCTCTGAGTAGTACGTTCATGATCCGGAACTCAGCACAACAGGGAAAGACAGTCTCCAGTCCCATTAGGCATATAGTATGAGGAGGCGTATAGGACCAGTAACTGCTCCGGAAGAGAAGGGAAAAAGGCGTGATATGCAAATACCGCCCCCCCCCCAGGGACCTCCCGTCATGGGCGTTAACAAAACAATCATCTCCCGGTCAGCATGTTGTTTTATGGAACCGCCGTGAGATGAAAAAGGCGCGCAATGCAAATTCAGTGACAAAAAAAAGAGACTTGACAATAAAGTCATCTCCCAGTCGGCATTTTTCTTATGTAACCGCCGGGAGATGAGAAAAGTGCCCCAGAGACTAATTATGATAATAGTCAACTAGACGTAAAGGCACCGAATTACACCCGCCTAGGGCGATATCAGCACAGTAGTCTCCCGGTCGGCATGTTTCTTATGTAACCGCCAGGAGATGAGATAAAGTGCCTCAGAGACTAAGTATTACAATAGTCAGGTAAACCAATTACACCCGCCTAGGGCGATATCAGCACAGTAATCTCCAGGTCGGCATGTTTCTTATGTAACCGGCGGGAGATTAGATAAAGTGCCTCAGAGACTAAGTTTTATAATAATCAGGTAAACCAATTACACCCGCCTAGGGCGATATCAGTACAGTCATCTCCCGGTCGGGAGATGTGACTACCACCATCGTCAGTTGCCCTGTGAGGCAAAATAAATACAGAGTGCCCCCAGTGCCTGCGCTAGCTGTCACATATATTCTCCTATGTATCAGGGAGAATTAATGCTAAATAAAAATAAAGTGCCCAATCCATTAAGGGCTTCTTTATAAATCCCATCCATACAAAGTAAGTGCCCAACTTCTTCTGAGTTCCTTCTTTATATCCCCTTCCCCAGAAATAAAAGTCAGCACTTACCTCATATTCTGCCCGACAGCAAAGGCAGCTCCCAGGTTTGAGAGGTCCTATTCCTCACATGGACCTGTGAAAGAGGAGAAAATACTGAGTAATATCCCTCAGATTTTTCAGGGTTAGGGCAGCATAAATGTATGGGAAGCGCAGTGAGAATTATGTCCCACAAGTTCCCATTGCTCTAAAGCCACCAAAGCTCTACTGTAGAGACTGATATGGACTACGACTACACCCTAGGACAAAGCAGCACAATCTTGCACTACTTTAAAAATAATAAACTCTTGATTGAAGAATCTAATCTAACACCTCACTTTACCTCTTCCTATCACTAACGTAGGCAAAGAGAATGGCTGGGGTGGGAGGAAAGGGAGGAGCTATTTAACAGCTCTGCTGTGGTGCTCTTTGCCTCCTCCTGCTGACCAGGAGGTGAATATCCCATTAGTAATTAAGATGATCCGTGGACTCATCATGTCTTAAAAAAGAAAAATGGACTTTATAGAGTGCTAAAATAACTTCTTGTGACAAATGTGACGTTTCTGACACCTTACAGTCATGTGGGACAAACATGACTGATAAGTTGTAAGAAAATACTAGTACATTCACTAATAGCGAGGCATCAGATGTATGAATCATTTGCCTGAGCTCGATGCGAATTAGACGCAACAATTTATAAGCTGTTTTTTTAAGACATATGGCGAGCAGGCAGCGTCTCGCTACCTGCGAGTTCTAGCAAGTCGAACAGACGCTTTTGGCGAGCAAATTTACGCTTTAGTACATAGAGCCCAAAGAGATAGATCTCTGTCCCAAGGGATATTTGCTAGAAATTATGGTCACTTGCGCTGTTGTCCGCAGTAGGCATGTGCACTTCTGAAAATTTAGTTTTGTATCGATTCTGTATTTTTTTTTAATTTCATTTCCTTGCGTTCGGATTGATTCGATATATAGCAGTCATTCGTCTCAGATGCATTCGGAAGTTTGGAAGTTCAGATTCATTCGTTATGTTACGTTGATTCAAATGGTTCCAACCAACACAAAAGGAATTATTTTACTGTTCTATCTCACTATATTTAATTGTAATATATCTCCATTTGTTTTTTTTTAATAATAAATATGGAATGGTAAAGGAATTGTGATTAGTCCAGAGAGTCATAGTATAGCGCCATGGCGATTCAAATAAAACAAATGAATCCAAACTAATTTGGATGTTTCATTACAAATTCATGCTGATTAGTTTAGTTTCGTTACTAGGGTGATTCACCCAAATTTTGTCCGAATTTTGATTCGGAATGAAACAAATTGCACATGTCTAGTCCACAGCCTCCTATGCAGAATGAAAATATTATTTTGCTGAACTCCCCAATAAATACACGTGCCACGAACATTGGAATGTAAAATATCCATAATTGACATCGGATATACCTCACTTGGTTAAATGTGGTGGCGGTTAGTGCGTGAGCAATAGGTGTTAGTTTTTTCTAACTTAAGGGTCCATTAAAGTCTAGGAGGAGATTGGTGCGTTTGCAATATCCGAATTCCAACATTTAGGGCTAGATTACAAGTGGCGCAGTATTGTTTTGTTTTTTTGCGATCACGAATACTCAGCTAGGATTTTCATTTTTGCGCTTGTCGGGTTGCATTTATATCACAAGTTCCAAACAAACGTATTTTACGGTAGCGTTAACCCAAATAGCGCAAAAAACAAATTTACGTTTGCGCGTGCATGTATTCCCCTTAGAAATCAATGGAGAAAAAAAAAACTTATACCGAGATCGCACAAATGCCATCGCATTTTCGCATTCCCCATAGAAGTCAATGGAGAACAAAAATTTTAAAAAACAAACACCCATCATAGCATCATTGCATTAAAAAATTTAAAATATTTACAGTAAATACATAGTTAAAATCTTTATTAAATATGAATATTGCATAAATATGCTTTATCATTTTTCCATCTAGTTAAAGTGAATGTAAACTTTGATGAAATAATGCTCGGTTTTTAAAAATACTATTAAAAATAGAGGCACTTTCATTCATCAAAGTTTACATTGCAGCAGATTTTACAAATACTTACCTTCTCCTGAAACGCTGGATCGCTGATTCCCTGCCTGCAGATCCTTTGTACTTCGTCAGCAATGACGAAACCGGCTTCCTCCAATCACGGCTTCCCCCCCAGGAGCGTCCATCTGGTGAGGCCACGTCAAACTGCTATATAGACTTGAGACAATGGTCCAGATTATATTATTCTAACTACTGATTCCAAAGCTAAAAGGAATAATCATACATCTTTTACTAACACTCCCTCCATTACCCTAACTATATAGCAGCAACAATAACATTTAATCATATATATAAATCTATGGCTGGCTGGCAGAGAAGTGTTTTTAATAATGTTTGGCAGCGTTTCCCTTTATTACAGCTGTCTTTTAATAAGATAATCGTATAAAGGTTAAATTTTAAAGGTATTTCAATCTTATGTGCTTTTAGCATTTTCTTTGTGTACCTATCTATCAATAGGTTATTTTTGTATGACTATTTCATCAAAGTTTACATTCACTTTAATGGCAAAGGATATAATGCACTTATATACTCATATATATATATATATATATATATATATATATATATATATATATATATATATATATATGTGTGTGTACATATATATTAATGTTTCTATATGTGTATATATGACTGTAAATACATATACACATATAAGTACATTCATATATATGTACATATATATATATATATATATATATATATATATATATATATATATATATATATATATATATATATATATATATATATATATATATACACATAAAATACATCTTTAGATATGCAGAATGAAAATGGTTTGCAAAAAACACTACCGTTTGCGGCTCACTTGTAATCTAGCCCTTAGTGCGCATCAGCTTTTGTTTGCTCACAAATAATTAACATTCAACTTGTAATACGTGTACTAACCTGTGCGCGTTAAAAGTTTACTTCTGGTGGTGTTCGTGTACGAGTTTGAGAAAGAGAGAGTACGAGAAAGAGATAAATAACGTGCCAATTGAAATATAGCCCTATTTGTCTATACATGTGTATATATATGTATGAATATATGAATAGGTGTATAAAAGTGCAAAAAAACTCCAAAATGTGAATTCTCATGTCTCATTATTGTAGTGTTGTTTCTTTATAACAGTGTGTCTAACCCCTGCAAAGAATATAAACACATAGTTAAAGTCAGGTCCACAGCAGAAATGTACTCCTGGAACCTAGCTAAAGACATCTGGATGTTTATTTCCCTTTAATTATGCATCTCATGAACGTGGTTTATAGATACATTACAAAATCTGTGCACAAAGAACTAGCAAAAACATAAGATCTGAATATTAAATTATAGCTACTTGAACTACTATCTTAAATCATTTTACGATAACAATAAAGAAACAACATTTTAACAAAACCTTTAAGAAACTCTATGCACTATGTTGTCTCAAAAGACAATATAAAAGCAAATATATATATATATTAGCACATAGGAGAGCACTCTCACTTCAGAATCAAATTGCCAGGGTGCTAGTAGACAATAAATAAAAGTAACAAAAACTTGCACTCGCTGGTCTTCTTTTCAAAAATACACTTTACTGTGACGTTTCGGAGACAGAGTATCCCCTTCCTCAAACATAGTGTAATAACAACTCATACAATTTATAGGGCAAACAAAGTAGTGACACCTCCCCCCAATTAAGACCAAAAACCGCCAAATTGCAGTCATGGCAACCACCTTAAACAAAACTAAACAAAACAGTGTTAATAAAAGTGACATGGCAATGGATAATACATGAAATCCTTCCTAAAAAATAAGTGATTTGATGAAATTGAGTGGCAATATATTAAACACTGTAATAACCAAACAATATACTGTAATTCAACAATAAATCATAGCATTCACTGTAAAGACGCTTAATACTTAAACACTACATAGTGGATATTTAAAATCATCATAGTAAACAATGAAGAACATTGAAAAGCCACAGTGTGTATCATATTTTCAAACATGTGGGGCCCGTGTACACTAATGTCTCTATATGCAATCGCGATGGAAATTATCACAATCTTGTGACACATTAATAACTCTTGATCAAACTCTTTTACCTGATCATATGTTTATATTATATTGAATTGAGAACCGCCAAACCCTGATCATAGAATGTGCCTGTAGAGTGCACACATTATATATATATATATATATACCGGAAGTGGAGGGGAGGAGCATAGGGAAGAGACACCATGTCACAGCGTTCACATTACCATGGGAACCCGGCATGTACACTACGCTACACCACTATGTTCCAACACAATATCTATCACTAAAACATCACAACATCAAATCCTAACATCTTCATATAGTGAAAATCAATCACATGAACTTACTAAAATGAATAAATACAAATGTTTAATGATTATACTTGTCTGAGTCTTATAGAAGGATGCTAATACCACGTGGGTTTCGAATTAAAAATTTGCCCACAATAGGACGTACAAATCCTTAATTCTACAAGCGCTGGTGCTCTATCTTAAACAAATGCTCATTGGACTTTATTTTGCTCGTTACAGAGGAAGTAAGGATTCTTTTAGATAAAGTGAAGCAGGAGATATTGGACTGTGAGACGAAAAAGATCCTTGTCCTGAGGGAGGATACCACAGAGCCATGGTTGGATAAACTTACCACTCAAATAAAGGAATATAAAGACAATCTCTTACAATTCAAAAATAGAAAATTACAAATGGTCACTGCAGATCATAGAGAGAAAAGAGCATACCGGTGGCTTACTGGGGGCGACAATAGGAGATCATTCGCGCAAAGAAGGAGACGACAGTTCAGATTCCGATACTGATTTACCACACACTGGCAGTGTGACAACAGGTGTGTCTGGTACCCCACAACAGTTTTTTTCAGGGAGTTACTACAAGGGCCAGCCAAAGAAGAAGAGGAGGAGGCCCCACATACGGAGGGACGGGTGGCGAGAAAAAAACACCGCTCCCCCCAAGGTAACTAACACCATTGGGCCTGAGACCGATTTAGTGGTGAACATCAGTCAGCGGTCTCTAACATCCGCTGAAGTGTCCCTCTTAAATAAGGGTTTGAATTTTGTTCCAACACATAGGGCGGATGAGTTTGATGTGTTTATTGACTGTCAAAAATTTCAACAATCTCTGAGACTTAAAGAATTTTTCAAAGACACAACCACAGAAGCTCAGATCAACGACCCTCTGTTTAAAACTAAAAGTTCCTTCGATTCACACAGTCAGAATTCTAGCATTAGAACATACATGCGACTGGTGTCTCAGGATATTACACAAATGGAACAAGTGAAATACCGCAACAATCTATCAGAGGAAGAAAAACAAGCTCTAGCTTCACTTTGATCTGACCCAGAAATTGTGATCAGCACGGCTGATAAGGGAGGAGCGGTTGTGATTCTTGATTATTCCTATTATCAGGGTGAAATATTACAACAATTGAGCAACCAGACTACCTACTTACCACTAAAATACGATCCTACATCTGAATTTAAAGCAATAATTAAAGAAGTTGTAACACAGGGCTTTACAGCTGGTTGGATTGATGAAGACATCAAGAAATATTTGCTAGTGGACTTTCCCTCATGTCCCATCCTTTACACGCTACAAAGCATTCATAAAGACATGGTGACACCACCTGGGAGACCAATAGTCTCTGCAAGAAATTCCATTACATCTAGACTGGCAGTGTTTGTGGACCACTTTCTACAACCATTGGTGAAGAATATACGGTCTTACCTTCGTGATTCTTCTCAACTAATTCTTGAATTGATGGAACTAGAAGTGGAGGACTCTTGGATTCTAGCTACAGCTGATGTTAACAGCCTTTATACAATCATCTGTAAACTAAACTCTGTATTTCGGAGGCATTGGATCGTTATCCATATGTTGGTCCCCCTAGGGATTTCCTCATAGAGTTATTGGATCTTAGCCTGCGCCTGAACTATTTCAGGTTTGAGAACTCATTTCACCAACAAATAGCAGGAACTGCTATGGGCTCAAATGTGGCCCCATCCTTGGCAAATTTGTTTATGGATAAGTATGAAACAACAGTCATGGGCATCTTTGAGAAACCTGAAGTTAAATTTTACAGTCGATATATAGACAACCTCTTTATTGTTTGGAACGGTACTGCTGAGGCTCTACATAGTTGCAATCTATAAAGACAAGAAGAAACAGAAGCGCCACATGGCCCAATATTGTCTGGTCCAGTAGAAATATATGTATATATATATATACAGTGTGAACTCACATTTGAGAAAGCACCTCAAATAGTGCTGTAGCAGCAGTCTGGGATTTCTAATAGTCACCCAGGGGACCAAACTCCGGTATAGATGTGGTGTCTAGATAAACAACATAAAGGACATAGGTGCCTATATGGCCTAGTATTGTTTTGACACAGGTGAGTCAGTAAGTTATTAAAAAAGGTACTCACATTTGTTGTAGCATCTCCTTTGATGCTATAGAGGCAGGATGGGATCAATATGGTCACCCACCAGACTTATTCAGGGGCCTGCTGATTACCAGGTATCCAGAAACCACCAGTGATTCAGAGAGAGGCCCAGTGCAAGGGCTCCTCTCAGCGATAAGAAATGTAGCAGCAAAGAAAAGTAATAGCAAGTGTCCCAATATAAAATAGTTTTATTTAAAATGATATAAACAAAGCTACGTGTTTCTCAGCTCAAGGCTGTTTCATCAGGCTTCATAAAAAGATTTAAGAACACTTGCTATATATACACACAAAAAACCTAATTAGTGTTAATTAGCATCACATGATACCAAGAGGAGCCTGGAAAACACATGAGACCCTATTGGTCATAAGTTGTCAAAATCTAAACCAATATGGGGAAAGTAGTATGTTTACTACCAATCAGGTGTCATGTCAACACACTTCTTATAAGTAGAGCATTTGTTCCAATAACTAGTATGACTATATATATAAAAACAAACAACTATATTGCACTATTTTCTGTTAGGTATAATTCTAAATAAAAATACATAATGTTAGATCCAAAGTTCCTCTCGCAAGTATGTATAAAAATATATAATCCTATATGGATATCTATAACATAAACTAAATTGTCATTGCATATATTAGTGGTCAGGTAATGAACACCAAAATTCATACATTCTTATAATCACAGTTCATAATGTGAGTATAATACAGAGATCGTTAGAACACATGACAGTTCAGAAAGACAAACCTTAGTAGATAGTATGATAAGCTGAAAGACCACTGGATGGATTTGCTGACATATTAAAAACTGCTGCTAAACCAGTGTGATCACTTAAAATTGTTTGGCGTGTTAGTGTGCTTACTGCGCATGTCTAAACCGGCATGTCTTCTACAATCAACATTCGGAATCAATAGTTCCTATTCCCAGTGCTATTCAAAAAAAACATTAGTAATGGGGGCAAGGGGTGAACAATTTCAGAAAAAGTAAGTAGTAGAGGAAACTTACATGTTTAGACTGTATCGCTATGTAGCAGCTATACCATCTATGTTTAATTTCCTGATACTCTGAGCCAATAGCAACAAGCACATTATAGCGTGAGCCCATTGGCTCTAATATTTTGGTTGTGAGGTGGAGCAATGTGATTTGTTCGCAAAGTGGTGGGCGTGTGCATAGGCAGGACAAATGAATCCAATCAGACACTGTATTCTCATCAAGTAAATAATTGAGCCGAAAGTGAACCACATTTAATAAATGTTTAGAATTACCTAAAGTCGCTTTCTTGTTACCCTGTACATCTAATAAAGCCATCGGCATTGGCACTGTCTGCGTCTAACCGCACTAAATTTGTAAACACCAAGTCACTCGATAACTGTTGGTAACTATAGCAACATTTGTAACAAACTGAGAAGTTGTTAGAATAACATTTGATTCTGCCTGATTGTTCTATAATGGATGATGCAACGATATATATATCTATACATATAAATATCATATGGAAAGTAAATGTTATATCAGGAGTGTGTTTCTTCCTAATACTTGGTATTTTAAATGTGCTAACAAAAGAATTCTGACCGGATTTCATACTAAGTGTAATAGAGTGCGATTGACACTAGTGTTACAGGGACAATAATATTTATTTGAGTAACCATGTGTAATGTGATGAGGATATATGTGATAATATATAGATATATGAAAGTGCAATCATATGTGCAGAGGTAGCATATGTGTGTAGGTTAATAAAAAAGGCACATCATAATGTTGAAACAGTGCCAGTGTCTTATGGTCACCCATAGGTTCATAATATAAGTGTGATATTTAGTGCTATCTATTGTATATCATATATGTATAACCCTATATAATATGTATGTAATAAGGTAGTATCAAAGTTAGTACTTGTCATGTATGTCATAACCTATCTGATAATATGTGATATATTGGTGTCAAAAAAGTGGTTCCTAATTTTCTGTAAGATGTGCTACTATCTAATAGAACCAGTATATATAGAAGAAAACTAATATTGTAATGAAATAATTGTTTAAGTGATGTATATGACTAACCTGTGAATAAAAATTGAAAGGAAAAATAATATTTGTTTTATAGATTCTAATATTAGTGAAGTAACTAGTTAAGAGGACATTTGGGGACTAAGATGATACGTGACTAAATAATGTATAGTCTAGAGTTTACAGAGTGTAATGTAATAATAGAGTGACTGATTACAGAGGACATAGAGGACTAAGAGGATACGTAGCTAGATAGTGTATGGTCTTGAGTGATAGTTTAATTGTGATGAATCTGGGTCTGGACATAGGTGGTTACTATACTAAATCTAGTGAATCTCATTGATCTTATAAATCGAAAGCAGCTAAATCGACACATTCATTGAGACCATCAGGGGCTAGGGTATGTAGTTTATGGATCCAGAAGGTCTCTCTGCGACGTAGGGTCAGCATGGGATTGTGGCTATTCCGGGGTATCTGTTCAATAGGTACTATGGAGAGTGATTTAGAACTACCCTTATGTAGATATGCACAATGTCTAGATAGACTGTGTTTCAGAAACTTTCTTTTGACATTATACACATGTTCAGCCCACCGTATTTTGATAGTGCGCCACGTGCGACCCACATATTGGACCCCACAACTGCAGCTTATCAAATATACTACATATGTGGATTCGCAAGACATCCTTTTGTTGATTTTAAATTGTTCCCCTGTCTGGTTGGAAGTAAAAACATTGGTTCCGCTTTTTACTACCTTGCACATATTGCATCTAGACTTTAGGCATTTAAAAATGCCATATTTGGGTAAAAAATTACCCAAAAAGAACCTATCTAGACCCATATGTTGATGGGAGTCCCTATTTTTATCTCTAACTATTTTGCTGGGAGCTAATTTGTTTTTGAGAGTGGGGGCCCTCCTGTAAACAACCCGTGGTTTAGATGAGATATGGTTCTTGAGGAAAGGGTCATCACAGATGATGGGCCAATGTTTATTAATAATCCGCTTTATTTCCCTATATTGGTTGCTATACCCTGTTATGAATAAGGGTGTTTTGAGTATATCAGAAGATGTTGGTTCCATTTCTTTACTGACCTTATTACCCTTATTAGTTTTTAAAAAATATTTGTTTCTATCGTCATTCAGTGCTTTAAGGTATCCATTTTGCACCAGGTCTATCGGATAGCCCTTCTCCAAAAATCTATCTTTAAGTATAGTGGATTGTCTAATATATCCTTCTATAGTGCTGCAGTTCCGCCTAATGCGTCTAAACTGCCCATATGGCACATTCTTCTTCCAACTGTAGTAGTGATTACTCTTGAAATTAAGGAAACTGTTGCAATCCACTTTTTAAAAAAAAGTCTCAGACATTATACTGCCAGTGTCTGAAAAATAAAGTGCCAGATCTAAATATTCTATCCTTGTTGGTTGAATATTGCTTGTGAATTCAAGGTCAAAATTATTGTTATTTAAGGATAGTGAGTATGATAAAGCTTCCTCATATGTGCCCCTGAATATGAAGATGAGATCATCAATGTAACAGCCATAGAACACCAGACTCACACCCATAGGAGACCCATATACGTGGGTCTCCTCAAATTTGCCCATATAAAGATTGGCAATACTTGGTGCGAATCTGGTGCCCATGGCCGTACCTTTTATCTGAAGATAATATTGTCCCTGATACATGAAATAATTATGATGTAATATAAATCGAATTAAATCAGTAATAAACACTTGTTGTTTTAAAGGCATATACATGTCAGTCTCCAAATACGATTGGATCACTGTCAAACCCTTATCATGGGGAATATTCGAATACAACGAGCTCACATCGCTCGTTATCCACCATAGATTGGATTCCTTTTTGATGACTCCCAAACTTGTTAGTTTGTTTAATAGATCTGTGGAATCTTTAATGAAAGAGGGTAGGTTGACCACATGCTTCTGTAGAAATGAGTCAACATAAGCAGATAGATGATCATGTTTGATATTTTGATCTTTCTCTTAGGAGGTATTTAGGCATTACAGCTACCTATCACCATTGTGGGTTTTTTATATATTATTATATCTTTCTCTTAGGAGGTGTATATATATTTTCTGTTACTAATACTGCAATATTTAGACTACTCAGTCTCCGACTAGTATAGATATACTATCTTTCTCTACTGAGGCCTGTACCTCTATTGGCTTTAATATTACCCTAACAGGATATTTGCTATATCCCCTGATAGGGCGCCCCCTCCCTTTGTCTATATAGTTGGTTTGACCAGTTAAATAAACTGGAGAATCCAGTGAAATTTAATCTTAATATTCAAGAAACAACGATTGACTTTCTGGATCTGAGAATTTTTAAAAAAGGCCAGCATCATCTGGGAACATCTTTGTTCTGTAAACCAACTGACCGAAATTCACTACTCCATGCGAGTAGTAGCCACCCTATTAGTTTATTAAAGGCAATACCGAAAGCCCAATTATTGAGGGTAACAAGAAACAACAGTAAACTAGAGCTCATGTCGGCACAACTAACAGAGATGGTGGAGAAATTTAAACAGCGGGGTTACAACCCACATCTATAATTGATCAGAACATGCGAGAGGTCACTGACTTGGAATCTGGGAGCTGTGTGGAAAATAGAAGAGATACGAAAAGATTGACCTTCACGACGGCCTACAGCCCTACTACGAGTAAGATAGGCGTAAGCCTTAACCGACATTGTCATATTATCAAGAGCGATCCTACCCTTCCATTTGATGAGTGGGATCACCCTAGAGTGGGCTATAAAAGAAATAAAAATCTCAAAGATGCTGTAATGATTACTGATCAGGCTCTTGCTACACTCTATCCAAATGGTTACAGCGCAACAAGAAAAATGGCTGCTATAGGTGTACGGGATGTACGACTTGTAGCGCTATGATACCAGGCATGACGTTTGGCTTTCAGATTAGACATTTTATCACATGTACTACAACTCATGTGGTATATCTCCTTAACTGTTGTTGTGGGCATTTTTACCTTGGAAAAACGACTGATGATGCCAGGATAAGACTTGCGAATCATAGGTCAGCTATAAGGACAGCCCTGAAGAGAAAGACAAGTGATCAACCTGTGGCAAGACAGTTTTTTAGAGGCTGGTCACACAGTGAATGATTTGCACTTTGTCCTAATTGATCACATCCCTCCACTAAGACGCGGTGGTGACCGCAACAAGATCCTTCTTCAAACAGAAGCAAGATGGATACATCGTTTAAACACGGTGCAACCCAATGGATTGAACACTGTTGTGGATTGGCATTGTTTTTATAAAGTAATTGTCTACCATGCATTACTTGAGATGTCTGTTAATTTAATGGGAGCCGCCATCTGCTTTCTCTGTCAATATGAGAGCCATGGTCTGTTAACATATTTTTTTCCCCATTAATTCAGGAGATGGGCGGGATTGCGCCCTAGTGTTCTCCTGATGCCTCAATCTGTTTTATATTATATTGTGTGTGTTATATATGCTTTGTTATGAGTTTCACTGATGGGGTTTAGCGTAATATATATCTGTCATCTGTATTGGAGCCGCCATTTGTCTTTTCTGTCAATATGAGAGCCACGGTCGATATATATACTTGATGAGTCTTTTTCCATTAACTTTGGAGATATGGGCGAGATGGTTTTTATGAAGGTATTTTCTTATATTTGTCTGTTCCTGTATGCTGTGTTATGGGTTCCATTGATGTAATATATGTACTGAGTATAAGAAATATGGTGCCTATATAACACTCCATGCCCTTCTCTCTATCATCCATGATCGGGTCTGTGTGTACACGCAATTTTCTACATTTCCCTAGTATATTATATGGGATGCAGTTCACTGTATGTTATTAGCCTTTTAGATATATATGTAGATTACCTTGGTGTGTTGGAATTTTCTGGTTCATTTCTCTATCTTAAACACTATATGAAGATGTTAGGATTTGATGTTGTGATGTTTTAGTGATAGATACTGTGTTGGAACATAGGTTTTTTCCTTTTTCTGGTTCTTATTTGTCTCAGGCTTGATTGCGACGGTTGCTATGGTTCCCTGGCTGAGTCTGGTGTAGCGTAGTGTACATGCCGGGTTCCCATGGTAATGTGAACGCTGTGACGTGGTGTCTCTTCCCTATGCTCCTCCCCTCCACTTCCGGTATTCTGGCGTTGGTGTCGGCGTGGTGTGGTAATGTGTGCACTCTACACGCACATTCTATGATCAGGGTTTGGCGGTTCTCAATTCAATATAATATATACATATGATCAGGTAAAAGAGTTTGATCAAGAGTTATTAATGTGTCACAAGATTGTGATAATTTCCATCGCATTCAATTGCATATAGAGACATTAGTGTACACGGGGCCCCACGTGTTTGAAAATATGATACACACTGTGGCTTTTCAATGTTCTTCATTGTTTACTATGATGATTTTAATTATCCACTATGAAGTGTTTAAGTATTAAGCGTCTTTACAGTGAATGCTATGATTTATTGTTGAATTATATTGTTTGCTTATTACAGTGTTTAATATATATCAATTTCATCAAATCACTTATTTTTTAGGAAGGATTTCATGTATTATCCATTGCCATGTCACTTTTATTAACACTGTTTTGTTTAGTTTTGTTTAAGGTGGTTGCCATGACTGCAGTTTGGCTGTTTTTGGGGGGAGGGGTCACTACTTTGTTTGCTCTATAAATTGTATGAGTTGTTATTACACTATGTCTGAGGAAGGGGATACTCTGTCTCCGAAATGTCACAGTAAAGTGTGTTTTTGAAAAGAAGATCAGCGAGTGCAAGTTTTTGTTACTTTTATATATATATATATATATATATATATATATATATATATATATATATATATATATATATATATATACTGTATATTTCTCCCAACTCAATATACCATACGTAGACTTTAATATGCAGGTTGTCAAACGTAACAGCTTGTCTTGTTTTAAGATATCAGATCGCCATAGTTGATTATGTTAAGTGGGGTATGTGAAACAGAATATTTGTGCTTTCGCCTTATCCTTGACAGACTCTAGTAACATACCTAATACTTTTACTATTTCTCGCATTTTATTTAATCATTTTATTTTTACTAAAAACAGGTTTTATTCCAAAACCTATCCCTGTATTTTCTTCCTTGCTTTTCATTTGTGCTCCAGATGTTTATCATCTTCAGAACCTGTCTCTGTTAATTTGTGTCCCATCTATTTCTGCTTTTAATGGATCTGCATCACTCGGACACCAGATAACACATGACTTCCTGACATGTCCTGCACGCTGACAGCACTTGCAGCTTGGGATTTGCCTTGTACCTTGCTAAAGGAAATAACCTGTCTGGATAGTTATTTGAAACTGCACAGTTTAAATAACAAATTGCATGGCAGTTCAATTTAAATCTGTTTTAATGCTTTTTTTTTTTTGGCTTCAGTTGGACAAGAAGAGAGAGAGTGCCAAAAATATCCACTTCAACAGTAGTATGTTGCTGCCTCTGATTACAGGGTAAACTAGCTTGTCACAAATTAAAAATATATTGAATATTTAGCTATTTTACAACCAATAGCACCAGAGTCAGATTTTTCTTTAAATGGACACTAAAAATACAGTATAATTGCACAATCAATAAATACATAGTAAAAGACAACACAGAAACACTTAGTTTGAGTTTCAAATGAGTAGTATATTTTTTCGGACAAATGTCAAATTAGTTACATTCTCCTGCCTAATGCATCATGTGACAGCCATCAGCCAATCACAAAATGCATATACGTATATCCTGGGAATCTTGCAAATGCTCAGAAAGTATGCATATAAAAAGATTGTGCATATTTAGATAATTGAAGTCAATTAGAATGTTGTTTAACCCCTTTGTGACCACAGCACTTTTCCATTTTCTGACTGTTTGGGACCAAGGCTATTTTTACATTTTTGCAGTGTTTGTGTTTAGCTGTAATTTCTCCAACATTGGTGTGTCAGGTCCACGGCGTCATCCATTACTTGTGGGAAATGTTCTCCCCCACAGGGAAAGGCAAGGAGAGCACACAGCAAGAGCTGTCCATATAGCTCCCCCTCTGGCTCCGCCCCCCAGTCATTCTCCTTGCCGCTCTGAACAAGTAGCATCTACCACGGGGATGGCGAGGAGTTTGTGGTGTTAGTTGTAGTTTTTTATTCTTCTATCAAGAGTTTGTTATTTTAAAATAGTGCTGGCTTGTACTATTTACTCTATAACAGAAAAGTGATGAAGATTTCTGTTTAAGAGGGCTATGATTTTAGCACAAGTAAATAAAATCCATTACTGTTACCACGCAGGACTGTTGAAACAAGAGAACTTCAGTTGGGGGTAACAGTTTGCAGACTCATCTGCTTCAGGTATGACTAGTCTCCTTCTAACAACACAGTCTAATGCTAGATGACAGTCATTTTTCCCCTCAGGGGAAACGGTAAGCCATTTTTCTTTCACCTCAGCAAAAAAGATAACAGGCTTCCCCTTTTTGTTTTTTATGCTGGTAGACACTGTTAGGGGCTAAATCGATTGGTTTTTATTACAATATTACACCATTTGAAATATTTTATAAGCTCACATACACTTGGGAACGTTTTTTATTGATCTGGCTTGTTTTAGACACCTAAATCTAGTCAGGAAGGCCCCTTCACTCTAGTGTGCTGAGGGAGGAAGCCTCATTTTGGCACTTCAGCTGTGCAGTTGAATTTCAAGGCAGTGCATGCAGATTCATGTGAGAGGGTCATGTGGTTCAGAAAGTGACTCCAAAAGGCTTTTTTCTGTGAATGGTGACCCCTAAGGAAGGTAAAAAGCTGCAGCAAGGCTGTAGCTGGGATTGTGGTGTGTAAAAACGGTTAAATCCAACAATTAGCTCTGGTTTGCTTGTTTTAAGAGCTAGAGTCTCCATATTTGCTGTGCAATACTTTCTAAGCATTAAGACACTGGGGTCCAAATTTCAGAAAAATCGGATATTGCCTTCATAGTTTTTTGAACATTCAGAAATAAATGTGTCATTTTATTATTTAAAGAGACAGTAACGTTTTTGTTTAAAATCGTTTTTATTGCATTGTTTGCCTGCCTAAATCTGTTTAACATGTCTGTTCCATCAGATAACCTATGTTCTGTGTGTATAGAGACAAATGTGGTTCCCCCTTCGAGTGTTTGTGATAATTGCGCCATAGCGTCCAAACAAAATCAGGACAGCTCTGTTATTTTTCATAATGTTGCCCAAGATGATTTATCTAATGAAGGTAGTGGGGATAGCTCTACATCCTCTCCTTCTGTGTCTACACCAGCTTTGCCCGCGCAGGCGACACCTAGCGCGCCAGTGCTTATTTCTATGCAACAATTATCAGCAGTAGTGGATAATTCTATAGCAAATCTTTTATCCAAACTGCCAGTTTTTCAGAGAAAGCGTGATTGTTCAGTTTTAAATACAGATAAAAAGGATGAACAATCAGACGCTGACGATGCCTTATCTATTTTACCCTCACATCAATCGGAATTGGCTGTGAGGGAAGGGCTGTCTGAGGGTGAAATTTCAGACTCAGGAAAAATTTCTCAACAGGCAGAACCTGATCTAGTGGCATTTAAGTTTAAGCTAGAACATCTCCGCGCTTTGCTTAAGGAGGTATTAGCTACTCTGGATGACTGTGATTCCATGGTAGTACCAGAGAAGTTGTGCAAATTGGACAAATTTTTAGAGGTCCCAGTGCACGACGACGCTTTTCCAATACCTAAGAGGGTAGCGAACATAGTGGAAAAGGAGTGGGAGAAGCCAGGTGTACCCTTTGCCCCACCTCCTATATTTAAGAAAATGTTTCCCATAGTAGACCCTAGAAGGGACGCATGGCAAACGGTCCCGAAGTTTGAGGGAGCTGTTTCAACACTAGCGAAGCGCACAACTATTCCTATAGAGGACAGCTGCGCTTTCAAAGATCCTATGGATAAAAAATTGGAAGGATTGCTTAAAAAGATTTTTGTTCAGCAAGGGTTCATCCTTCAACCAGCTACGTGTGTTATTACTGTCACTTCAGCGGCGTCCTTTTGGTTCGAAGAACTAGAAAGGTCGCTCCAGAAAGAGACTTCCTATGAAGAAGTCATGGACAGAATTCACGCATTAAAGTTAGCTAATTCCTTTATATTGGATGCCGCCTTTCAAATAACGAAATTGGCGGCGAAAAACTCAGGTTTTGCTATAGTAGCGCGGAGGGCGCTTTGGCTAAAATCCTGGTCGGCAGACGTGTCGTCCAAGACTAAGTTACTGAATATTCCTTTCAAGGGTAAGACCCTTTTTGGGCCGGAATTGAAGGAAATTATTTCAGACATCACTGGGGGTAAGGGCCATGCCCTCCCACAGGATAGGCCTTTTAAGGCTAAGAACAAGTCTACTTTTCGTTCCTTTCGCAATTTCAGGAACGGACCGGCTAATAACTCCACTGCCGCTAGACAAGAAGGTAACGCGGCCCAGCCCAAACCCGCTTGGAAGCCCATGCAAGGCTGGAACAAGGGTAAACAAACCAAGAAACCTGCTGCTGCTACCAAGACAGCATGAAGGGCTAGACCCCGATCCGGGACCGGATCTGGTAGGGGGCAGACTATCTCTCTTCGCTCAGGCGGGCAAGAGATGTTCTGGATCCCTGGGCACTAGAGATAGTTTCCAAGGGATACCTGTTAGAATTCAAGGGACTTCCTCCAAAGGGAAGGTTCCACCTGTCTCGCTTATCTTCAGACCAGATAAAGAAACAGGCATTCTTACATTGTGTAAGAGACCTATCAAAGATGGGAGTGATAAACCCAGTCCCCTCCGGGGAACAAGGTCTAGGGTTTTACTCAAACCTGTTTGTGGTTCCCAAAAAAGAGGGAACTTTCAGGCCAATTCTGGATTTAAAGATATTAAACAAGTTCCTCAGAGTTCCATCCTTCAAGATTGAAACCATTCGGACAATCTTACCAACAATCCAGCAGGGTCAATTTTTGACTACCGTGGATCTGAAGGATGCGTATCTGCATATCCCAATCCACAAATCTCATCATCAGTTCCTGAGGTTCGCCTTTCTGGACAAACATTACCAGTTTGTGGCTCTTCCATTCGGTTTAGCCACCGCTCCCATAATCTTCACAAAGGTGCTAGGGTCCCTTCTAGCGGTCCTAAGACCGAGGGGCATCGCTGTAGCACCTTATCTAGACGACATCCTAATCCAAGCGTCGTCTCTTTCCAAAGCGAGGGCTCATACAGACATTGGGTTGGCTTTTCTCAGATCTCACGGGAAGAAAGTGAACATAGAAAAAAGTTCACTGTCACCGTCCACAAGGGTTCCTTTTCTGGGAACAATAATAGATTCTGTGGAAATGAAGATCTTTCTCACAGACGTCAGAAAGACAAAGCTTCTAAAAGCTTGTCGAGTTCTTCACTCTATTCCTCTACCCTCCATAGCTCAATGCATGGAAGTAATAGGACTAATGGTCGCAGCAATGGATGTGGTTCCTTTTGCTCGAATTCATCTAAGACCATTACAGCTGTGCATGCTCAATCAGTGGAATGGGGACTATACAGACTTGTCTCCCCAAATTTAAGTAGACCAGGTAACCAGGGACTCACTTCTCTGGTGGCTGACCCAGGATCACCTGTCTCAGGGAATGAGTTTCCGCAGACCGGAGTGGGTCATCGTCACGACCGACGCCAGCCTCTTGGGGTGGGGCGCGGTCTGGGACTCTCTGAAAGCTCAGGGCCTATGGTCGCGGGAAGAGTCGCTTCTCCCGATAAACATTTTGGAACTAAGAGCTATATTCAATGCGCTCCTGGCTTGGCCTCAGCTAGCGGAAGCCAGGTTCATAAGATTTCAGTCGGACAACATAACGACTGTTGCGTACATCAATCATCAGGGGGGAACAAAGAGTTCCCTAGCGATGAAGGAAGTAACCAAGATAATCCAATGGGCAGAGAATCACTCCTGCCATCTATCTGCTATTCACATCCCAGGAGTAGACAACTGGGAGGCGGACTATTTGAGTCGTCAGACTTTCCATCCGGGGGAGTGGGAACTCCATCCGGAGGTTTTTGCTCAGTTAACCCAATTATGGGGCATTCCAGACATGGATCTAATGGCGTCCCGTCAGAACTTCAAGATTCCTTGCTACGGGTCCAGATCCAGGGATCCCAAGGCGACTCTAGTGGATGCATTAGTGGCGCCTTGGTCGTTCAACCTAGCATATGTGTTTCCACCGTTTCCTCTCCTCCCCAGGCTCATAGCCAGGATCAAACAGGAGAAGGCCTCTGTGATTCTGATAGCTCCTGCGTGGCCACGCAGGACTTGGTATGCAGACCTGGTGAATATGTCATCGGCTCCACCATGGAAGCTACCTTTGAGATAGGACCTTCTAGTACAAGGTCCATTCGAACATCCCAATCTAGTTTCTCTGCAGCTGACTGCTTGGAAATTGAACGCTTGATTTTATCCAAGCGTGGGTTTTCAAATTCTGTGATTGATACTCTGGTCCAAGCCAGAAAACCTGTGACTAGAAGGATTTACCATAAAATATGGAAAAAATATATCTGTTGGTGTGAATCCAAAGGATTCTCCTGGAGTAAGATTAAAATTCCAAAGATTCTCTCCTTTCTCCAAGAAGGTTTGGATAAAGGATTGTCAGCTAGTTCTCCAAAAGGACAGATTTCTGCATTATCCGTCTTGTTGCACAAACGACTGGCAGCTTTGCCAGATGTACAAGCTTTTGTTCAGGCTTTGGTTAGAATCAAGCCTGTTTACAGACCCATGACTCCTCCTTGGAGTCTAAATTTAGTTCTTTCAGTTCTTCAAGGGGTTCCGTTTGAACCTTTACATTCCATAGATATTAAGTTACTATCTTGGAAAGTTCTGTTTTTGGTTGCTATTTCTTCTGCTAGAAGAGTTTCTGAATTATCTGCTTTGCAGTGTGATCCACCCTATCTGGTGTTCCATTCAGATAAGGTTGTTTTGCGTACTAAGCCTGGTTTTCTTCCAAAAGTTGTTTCCAATGAGAACATCAACCAGGAAATAGTTGTTCCTTCTTTGTGTCCGAATCCAGTTTCAAAGAAGGAACGTTTATTACACAATTTAGATGTTGTTCGTGCTTTAAAGTTCTATTTAGAAGCAACAAAAGATTTTAGACAAACCTCATCCTTGTTTGTCGTTTACTCTGGTAAGAGGAGAGGTCAAAAAGCTACTGCTACCTCTCTCTCTTTCTGGCTGAAAAGCATTATCCGCTTGGCTTATGAGACTGCCTGATGGCAGCCTCCTGACCGTATCACAGCTCACTCTACTAGGGCTGTGGCTTCCACATGGGCCTATAAGAACGAGGCTTCTGTTGACCAGATATGTAAGGCAGCGACTTGGTCTTCTCTGCACACTTTTGCCAAATTCTACAAATTTGATATTTTTGCTTCTTCGGAGGCTGTTTTGGGGAGAAAGGTTTTGCAAGCCGTGGTGCCTTCTGTTTAGGTAACCTGATTTGCTCCCTCCCTTCATCCGTGTCCTAAAGCTTTGGTATTGGTTCCCACAAGTAATGGATGACGCCGTGGACCGGACACACCAATGTTGGAGAAAACAGAATTTATGCTTACCTGATAAATTACTTTCTCCAACGGTGTGTCCGGTCCACGGCCCGCCCTGGTTTTTTTAATCAGGTTGAAAAAATTTTTTTTATACACTACAGTCACCACGGCACCCTATAGTTTCTCCTTTTTCTCCTAACCGTCGGTCGAATGACTGGGGGGCGGAGCCAGAGGGGGAGCTATATGGACAGCTCTTGCTGTGTGCTCTCCTTGCCTTTCCCTGTGGGGGAGAACATTTCCCACAAGTAATGGATGACGCCGTGGACCGGACACACCGTTGGAGAAAGTAATTTATCAGGTAAGCATAAATTCTGTTTTTCCTCATACTCATTTACTGTACCCACACATATTATATACCGTTTTTCTCGCCATTAAATGGACTTTCTAAAAATACCATTATTTTCATCATATCTTATAATTTACTATAAAAAAATTATAAAATATGATAAAAAATTGAAAAAAACCCACACTTTTTCTAATTTTGACCCCGAAAATCTGTTACACATCTACAACCACCAAAAAACACCCATGCTAAATAGTTTCTAAATTTTGTCCTGAGTTTAGAAATACCCAATGTTTACATGTTCTTTGCTTTTTTTGTAAGTTATAGGTCAATAAATGCAAGTAGCACTTTCCTATTTCCAAACCATTTTTTTTTTCTTCAAAATTAGCGATAGTTACATTAGAACACTGATATCTGTCAGGAATCATTGAATATCCCTTTACATGTATACATTTTGTTTTAGTAGACAACCCAAAGTATTGATATAAGCTCATTTTGGTATATATCATGCCACCATTTCATCGCCAAATGCGTTTCACAAACTTTAGGTTTCTCACTGAAATTATTTACAAACATCTTGTGCAATTATGGCACATATGGTTGTAAATGCGTTGCTTTTTGGTAATTAGAAGGCCGCTAAATGCTGCTGCGCACTACACGTGTATTATGCCCAGCAGTGAAGGGGTTAATTAGGGAGCTTGTAGGGAGCATATAGGGTTAATTTTAGCTTTAGTGTAGTATAGTAGACAACCCTAAGTATTGATCTAGGCCCATTTTGGTATATTTCATGCCACCATTTCACCGCCAAATGTGATCAAATAAAAAATGTTTTCACTTTTTCACAAACTTTAGGTTTCACACTGAAATGATTTACAAACAGCTTGTGCAATTATTATTATTATCAGTTGTAAATGCTTCTATGGGATCCCCTTTGTTCAGAAATAGCAGACATATATGGCTTTGGCATTGATTTTTGGTAATTAGAAGGCCGCTAAATGCTGCTGCTGTGCATCACACTTGTATTATGTCCAGCAGTGAAGGGGTTAATTAGGTAGCTTGTAGGGTTAATTTTAGCTTTAGTGTAGAGATCAGCCTCCCTCTTGACACATCCCACCCCCTGATCCCTCCCAAACAGCTCTCTTCCCTCCCCTACCCCACAATTGTCCCCGCCATATTAAGTACTGGCAGAAAGTCTGCCAGTACTAAAATAAATGACTTTTTATTTATTTAGCTGTGATGGACCCCCCCCCCTTAGCCCCCAACATCCCTGATCCCCCCCAAACAGCTCTCTAACCCTCCCCCCGCTACCTATTTGCTGCCATCTTGGGTACTGGCAGCTGTCTGCCAGTACCCAGTTTGCCCCTCCCAGTTTTTTTTGTTTTTTTTATAAAATATTAATTTTTCTGTAGTGTAGCTACCCCCCTCAATACCCCCTCCCAGATCTTTTGAGCTTTATTTCCCCCCCCTCCTTCTCCCTCCTTCCCATTCAGTTACATTGGTGGCAGTAGTTGCGCGCATGAGCGTCCCCCCCGCATGCTCCCGGCACCCGACGTGCACATTGCACATACAGGAACTGGATGCCGGTAGCGATGGGTCGCCCACCCGCCTCGCTGCTAAGGCTCCCACCCACCAATGATCAGCACCATTGAGTGGCTCTCTCTGCATCCGTGTAAAAAAATGGTATTGCAGGATGCCTCAATATTGAGGCATAACTGCAATACCATGAAAGCGCCTGGAAGTGATCAGGATCGCTTCCACCGCTTGAAACCCCAGAGGATGTGCCAGGAACATCCTTGGTCGTTAAGGGTATTTTTTTGTAGGATGTTCCTGGCACATTCTTGGTCGCGAAGGGGTTAAAGAGATATGAAACCCAAATTTTTTCTTTCATGATTCAGATAGAGTATGCAATTTTAAGCAACTTTCCAATTTACTCCTATTGTCAATTTTTCTTTGTTCGCTTGGTATCTTTATTTGAAAAAGCAGGAATGTAAGCTTAGGAGCCAGACCATTTTTTTGTTAAGCGCCCTGGTTAGGGCTTGCTGATTGGTGGCACCCTTTTAGTCAATACTTTGTGCTACCTCCCTTTGCCAAGATAACATTTTCCTATAATGCCTGATTAGGTTGGAGAATGCATGGCAAAGGATCTGAGACCATTCCTCAATACAGAGGATCTCTCCAGATTCTTCCTATTTTGAGGTTGACGCTGGTGGACTCTCCTCTTCAGTTCACCCCAAAGGTTTAAGTCAGGGGGCTGGGATGGCCATGGCAGGACTTTGATTTTGTGGTCAGTAAACCATTTCTGTGTTGATTTTGATGTACGTTTTATTTAGATCATTGTCATGCTGGAAGATCCAACCATGGCCCATTTTAAGCTTTCTGACAGAGGCAGTCAGGTGTTCATTTAATATCTGTTGATATTTGATAGAGTCCATGATGCCATGTATCCTTACAAAATGTCCAGGTTCTCTGGAAGAAAAACAGCCCCAAAACATGAAAGAACCACCACCATATTTAACTGTGAACATGAGGTACTTTTCCATTTGGCTACCTCTCTGTCTATTTAGAATAGGGTAGGGCATTTTTTTTATTTTGGGGGGCTTTGTTATTTTATTAGGGGGATTAGAGTAGGTGTAATTAGTTTAAAATTGTTGTAATATTTTTCTAATGTTTGTAAATATTTTTTTATTTTTTGTAACTTAGTTCTTTTTTATTTTTTGTACTTTAGTTAGTTTATTTAAATGTATTTATTTGTAGGTATTGTATTTAATTAATTTATTGATAGTGTAGTGTTAGGTTTAATTGTAGGTAATTGTAGGTATTTATTTAATTAATTTATTGCTAGTGTAGTGTTAGGTTTAATTGTAACTTAGGTTAGGATTTATTTTACAGGTAATTTTGTAATTATTTTAACTAGGTAACTATTAAATAGTTATTAACTATTTAATAGCTATTGTACCTGGTTAAAATAATTACAAAGTTGCCTGTAAAATAAATATTAATCCTAAAATAGCTACAATATAATTTTAATTTATATTGTAGCTATATTAGGATTTATTTTACAGGTAAGTATTTAGCTTTAAATAGGAATCATTTATTTAATAAGAGTTAATTTATTTCGTTAGATAAAAATTATATTTAACTTAGGGGGGTGTTAGGGTTAGGGTTAGAATTAGCTTTAGGGGTTAAAAAATGTATTAGAGTAGCGGTGAGCTCCGGTCGGCAGATTAGGGGTTAATGCTTGAAGTTAGGTGTCGGCGATGTTAGGGAGGGCAGATTAGGGGTTAATACTATTTATTATAGGGTTATTGAGGCGGGAGTGAGGCGGATTAGGGGTTAATAACTTTATTATACTAGCAGTGCGGTCCGCTCGGCAGATTAGGGGTTAATAAGTGTAGGTAGGTGGCGGCGACGTTGGGGGGGGCAGATTAGGGGTTAATAAATATAATATAGGTGTCGGCGGTATTAGGGGCAGCAGATTAGGGGTACATAGGGATAACGTAGCTGGCGGCGGTGTACGAAGCGGCAGATTAGGGGTTAAAAAATTTAATAGAGTGGCGGCGATGTGGGGGGACCTCGGTTTAGGGGTACATAGGTAGTTTATGGGTGTTAGTGTACTTTAGAGAACAGTAGTTAAGAGCTTTATAAACCGGCGTTAGCCCAGAAAGCTCTTAACTCCTGGTTTTTTTCTGCGGCTGGAGTTTTGTCGTTAGATTTCTAACGCTCACTTCAGCCACGACTCTAAATACCGGCGTTAGAAAGATCCCATTGAAAAGATAGGATACGCAAATGGCGTAGGGGGATCTGCGGTATGGAAAAGTCGCGGCTGTAAAGTGAGCGTTAGACACTTTCCTGACTGACTCCAAATACCAGAGGGCGGTAAAAACCAGCGTTAGGAGCCTCTAATGCTGGTTTTGACGGCTACCGCCCAACTCTAAATCTAGCCGTGTGTGCGCTAAACCCACCTCTGGTGTTTATTGCCAAAACGCTCTATTTTGGTTTCATCCTTCTTTGCTCATATTTACCAAGGGTGCCAATATTAGTGGAAGGCGCTGTATATATATATATATATATATATATATATATATAAATACATATGTACATATGTATAGAAATACATGCATATATATTTATAAACATACATATATTTATACATGTGTTCCTATGGATCCCTATGTAAAATTCTTTTGGCCCCTTTTTTCCCTAACATCTCATATCTTTGAGCCCTTATTACTTTTTTGTGCAATTTTTTTCTTAAAATAATTTTTATTAGATAGTGTTATTATGAGTGTAACTGTACTTTTAAATGTAGTGTTTTGTGACACTTTTTTGACTTGCATAATAGTTAACCAGAGCTCTGAAGTCACAGTAATCATTCAACACTGAAGAATTGACACTTTGCTACAATATAAAGGAGTGAGTGGACAGCTTGTATAACAGTGTAAATTTGCTGTCCTTTTAAAATTAGTGTCTAAACCGTTGGCAATAAAAAAAGTGATTACTCCACTAAGTTGAAATGTCTAAATTGGGCCCAATTAGTAATTTTCCCTCCCTGGTATCATGTGACTTGTCAGTGTTACAAGGTCTCAGGTGTGAATGGGGAGCAGGTGTGTTACATTTGTGTTATCCCTCTGACACTCTCTTATACTGGTCACTGGAAGTTCAACATTGCACCTCATAGCAAAGAACTCTCTGAGGATTTGAAAAAATAAAGAATTTTTGCTCTACATAAAGAAGGCCTAGGCTATAAGAATATTTCCAAGACCCTGAAACTGAGCATAAGCACGTTGGGCTAGACCATACAGCGGTTTAACAGGACTGGTTCCACTCAGAACAGGCCTCGCCATGGTCGACCAAAGAAGTTGAGTGCACGTTGAGATTACATCTCCACCAGATCGGCATACCAAGTTCTGTGAGGCCACGCAGGAGAGATGATAATCACTGAAGCCCTCTCCTGTTTGACTTGAGCAATCACCCGGGGAAGGAGAGCAAATGGATGGAACACATAAGCTATGTTGAATGACCAAGGCACTGCTAAGGCATATATAAAATCGGCCTGGGGATCCCTGGACCTGGACTCGTATCTCGGAAGCATGGCATTCTGACGAGATGCCATAAGATCCAACTCCGGCCTGCCCCATCTTATAATCAGTTTTTCAAATACCTCCGAATGGATTTCCCATTCCCATGGATGAAAAGTCTTTCTGCTCAGAAAATCCGCCTTACAGTTTTTCACACCTGGGATGTGGATTGCCGACAGATAACAAGAGTGAGCCTCTGCCCACTGAATTATCTTGGCTACTTCTGTCATCACTAATTAACTCCTTATTCCTCCCTGATAATTGATGTAAGCTAAAGTTGTAATGTTGTCCGACTTGAATTTGATGAATTTGGCCATGGCCAACTACGGCCAAGCCTGAAGTGCATTGAAAATTGCTCTCAACTCTAGGATATTGATGGGAAGTAGAGACTCCGATCGAGTCCACAAACCCTGAGCCCTCAGGGAGTTCCAGATTGCTCCACATCCCATCAGGCTGGTGTCCGTTGTCACTATCACCCACGAGGGTCTGCGGAAGCACGTCCCTTGGGACAGATGATCCTGCGACAACCACCAAAGAAGAGAATCTCTTGTCTCCTGATACAGATCTATCTGGGTAGACAAATTTGTATAATCCCCATTCCACTGTCTGAGCATGCTCAGCTGTAGTGGTCTGAGATGAAAACGAGCAAATGTAATGATGTCCATTGTCGCTACCATCAATCCAATGACCTCCATGCACTGGGCCACTGATGGCTGAAGATCGGACTGAAGGGCTCGGCATGTATTCAGAATCTTTAACTTTCTGACTTCCGTCAAAAAGATCTTCATGGATCGAAAGTCGATTAGCGTTCCCAAGAAAGGAACCCTTGTCTGTGGAAGTAGTGAACTCTTTTCTAGATTCACCTTCCACCCGTGAGTCCTTAGAAAGGACAGAACAATGTCGGTATGAGACTATGTAAAAAGATAAGACGACCCCTGGATCAGAATATCGTCAAGATGAGGCACAAATGCAATGCCCTGCGGTCTTAGAACTGCAAAGCAGAGACCCCAGAACCTTTGTGAAAATTATGGGTGACATGGCCAGACCAAAAAGAAGAGCCACAAACTGAAAATGTTTGTCCAGAAAGGCAAATCGGAGGAACTTGTGATGATCTTTGTGGATAGGAACATGCAGATATGCATCCTTTAGATCCACGGTAGTCATAAATTGAGCCTCCAGGATCAATGGAAGAATGGTACAAATAGTTTCCATCTTGAAAGATGGAATTTTGAAAAAAAAGTTTAGACTTTTGAGGTCTAAAATAGGTTGGAACGTTCCCTCTTTTTTGGGAACTACAAAAAGATTTGAGTAAAACCCCTGACCCTGTTCATGTATTAGAACGGGACATATGACTCCCATGGAAGCAAGGTCTCTTAGACAACGTAAGAACGCCTCTCTTTTTATCTGGTCTGCAGATAATCTTGAAAGAAGAAACCTTCCTCTGGGGGAAGATTTTATGAACTCTAAATGATATCCCTGAGAAACAATTTCCATTGTCCAAGGATCCTGAACATCTCTTATCCAGGCCTGGACGAACAGAGAAAGTCTGCCCACCACAAGATCCAGTCCCGGATCGTGGGCCGGCCCTTCATCCTGACTTTGTAGCAGCAGCAGGCTTCTTGGATTGTTTACCCTTGTTCAATGACTGATTGGGCCTCCAAGTTGACTTTGTTTGTGAATAATTCACTTCCAGCTTAGCAGGAGAAAGAAGAGGGAACTCCCTTGAAATTCCAAAAGAAACAAAAATTATTCTGTCAACCTCTCTGTTTGGACTTTTTATCCTGATGGAGGAGATGACCCTTGCCTCCCGTTATGTCAGAAATGATCTCCTTAAAGTCAGACCCAAATAGGGTCTTCCCCTTGTAATGAATAGTCAAAAGCTTAGATTTGGATGACACATCCGCAGACCAAGACTTTAGCCATAAAGCTCTGCGTGCTAAGATGGCAAAGCTTGAACTCTTAGCCGCCAACTTAGTAATCTGCAGGCAAGCATCCATAATAAACAAATTAGCTAATTTAAGAGCTTTAATCCTACCCTGTATCTCTTCCAAATGAGTCTCCATCTTAAGAGACTCTTCCAGAGCATCAAACCAATAAGCGGCCGCAGTGGTGACTGTGATAATGCAAGCCGCAGGTTGTAACAGGAATCCCTGATGAACGTAAAGTTTCTTAAGGAGACCCTCCAATTTCTTATCCATAGGGTCCTTAAATGCACAACTATCCTCAATAGGAATAGTAGTACGCTTGTCCATAGTAGAAACAGCACCCTCAACCTTAGGGGCCGTCTGCCAAGAATCTCTAATAGCATTGGCTATAAGATACTTTTTTTAAAAAAAATGGAGAAGGAGAAAAGGGAATACCTGGTCTCTCCCATTCTTTCGCAATAATCTCAGAAGTCCTTTTATGGACTATAAAGACATCCGATTAAGAAGAAACTTCCAAATATCTGTCCTATTTACTCAATTTTTCTGGAGGTACCACTATTGAGTCACAATCATCCGGAGTAACCAACACCTCCCTCAGCAAAAAAAAGGAAGTGTTCAAGCTTAAATCTTAAAGTAACTACGTCAGAGTCAGTCAGAGGTAAAATACTCCCTGAATCAGACAGTTCATCTGCTGAGAGTACTGCAGTACTCTCCAACTCAGAACCCCTGAAGGGTACTTCTGTAATCGCCATCACAGAAATAGAGACAGAATTGACATAGTTGTCCTTTCTTGAACGCTTGGCGTGCAAAATGGGCAAATTAACTAATGCTTCAGAAAGTGTAGAGTACATCACTGCAGCTATGTCTTAACGTAAAAGCTGCAGAAACCGATGAAATACAAGGAGCCGCTTGAGCTGGGACGTATGTGGATAAAGTTGCGGCATGCTCTGCATCTCATCTGTAGACTCTTGAGAAGCATCCATCTTATTCAAAGATTCCTAAAAATGTCTTTCTTTCAAAACAATATATATATATATATATATATATATATATATAATAATTTTCTCTCTAAAATGCAAGGAACTCTAAATACATGAGGGACAAAATGGAGCATGGGGTTCCTCAGTGGCATACAAACACATAGCACACGCAACATTTGGGATATCATCATTATCCATGATAAGCAAGAAGTAATTTGGTCAACAGAATAGGCTCTTGATTTAGCCAACTAGTCTACAGATAATTTTTGAACTGATCAGACACTGTGTCTTTAAAGGGACAGTCAACACCAGAATTTTTGTTGTTTAAAAAGATAGATAATCCCTTTATTACCCATTCCCCAGTTTTGCAAAACCAACACAGTTATAATAATACACTTTTTACTTCTGTGACTAACTTGTATCTAAGCATCTTCTGACCTCCCCTAATCACATGACTTTTAGTTATTATCTATTGACTTGCATTTTAGCCAATTAGTGCAGTGTCTGCCACTAGCCACGAGCGTGATCACAATGCTATCTATATGGCCTACATGAGCTTGCTCTCCCCTGCTGTGAAAAGTAAATAAAATAGAGGCGGCCTTCAAGGGCTTAGAAATTATCATATGTGCCTTCCTAGGTTTGCTTTCAACTAGAATATCAAGAGAACAAAGCAAAATTGTTGATAAAAGTAAATTGGAAAGTTGTTTAAAATTACATGCCCTATTTGAAACATTAAAGGTTTTTTTGGACTTTACTGTCCCTTTAAATATTAACATTCAGTCGCTGCAAATAAAATAAGCCTTTGTAAAATAAACTTTTTTTCAGAACCTTGCCTCCACAGCTCTACTGAGGCACCTACCTGCCCCCACGGTCCTCCGACCACACTGTAACAGATGCACCAGTTGAATCATTGGATACATACCTAAGACTGCTCTCTCCTTGCTAATGCGGTCGCGGTGATAAAACACAACCTGTCACCTTTCTTGACTTGTGTAATCTGCGCGGCAAAAGGACAAGCACGCCAAAGCAAGTCCCACCTATCATGTGCATCGCATTAGCCTGTACTCCGCGCGTCAAGGAACTACCAATATTCAATTGAGTCCTCAGCGCGGCGTGAAAGTCACTTCACTAGATGAATAAAAACTATGTCTGCACACAAACATAAACCAGAGTAATCACACAGCCGCAAACCGGAGTACTATAATAAGACTCCGGTACCCCTGCGTCCAAGTATAAGCATCTCTTAGTATCACATAAGCACCAGGATCACCTAGGCTATTAAAGGTTAGAGTTGAAAATTAACCCCTTAGTGTTGGTTGACCTGTACCTCAGTACTACCAACTCACACACACTGTCACAGAAGCAGCCCTATCCTTTTGTTAAAGGGCTCTTGTTCGCAACAGATCACAAGCACACAGTCCATTCTGAGGTAGCCAGTGTCCCAGAAATTAAAGACTGCAGTTACCTCACTGCTGATGAACAGCATGAGAAGTTCCACAGGATCAAGAGGTCTTCTCCCTCCAGCAGCTCTGTGGACACAGAAGGGCCTTAGTTAATATCTGCTAAGACCATCAGTATACAAAGGGCAGCACTATTATGGGAGGCACAGTGAGGGTAAAACCCCACCAGTTCCTATTGATTTAAAGCCACCTGTAGCTCTACTCTAGAGGCTGACAAGGATTACGGCTATACCCTATATTAAAATAGAACACTTTGGTACCATTTTAAAAATAATAAACTCTTGATTGAAGAATCTAAACTAACACCTCACTTTACCTCTTCCTATCATTAACACAGGCAAACATAATGACTGAATTGGGAGGGAAGGGAGGAGCTATATATACAGCTCTGTTGTGGTGCTCTTTGCCTCCTCCTGCTGACCAGGAGGCGATATCCCACAAGTAATGATGAAATCCTTGAACTCATCGTATCTTGTAAAAGAAAATAATTTTTGCTCTACATAAAGATGGCCTAGGATATAAGAAGATTGCCAAGACCCTGAAACAGACCTACTGCATGTTGGGCAAGACCAAACAGCGTTTTTTACAGGACAGGTTCCACTCAGAACAGGCCTCACCATTGTCGACCAAAGAAGTTGATTGTACATGCTCAGCGTCATATTTAGAGGTTGTATTTGGTAAATAGACGTATAAGTGCTGCAAGCATTGCTGCAGAGGTTGAAGTGGTGGGGGTCAGCTTGTCAGTGCTCAGACCATACGCCACACATTGCATCAAATTGGTCTGCATGGCTGTCGTAGCTGAAGGAAGCCTCTTCTAAAGATGATGCACAAGAAAGTAGGCAAACAGTTTGCTAAAGACAAGCAGACTAAGGACATGGATTACTGAAAACATGTCCTGTGGTTCGATGAGGCCAAGATAAACTTATCTGGTTCAGATGGTATCAATTGTGTGTGGAGGCAACAAGGTGAGAAGTACAAAGACAAGTGTGTCATGACTACAGTCAAGCATGGTAATTGAAGTGTCATGGTCTGGGCCTGCATGAGCGCTGCCTGCACTTGGGAGCTACAGTTCATTAAGGGAACCATTAATTACCTACATGTACTGTGACATATTGAAGCAGAGCATGATCCCCTCCCTTTGGAGACTGGGCCGCAGGGCAGTATTCCAACATAACAAACCCAAACAGAACAACAAAACGACCACTGCCTTTGATAAAGAAGGTGAGGGTAAAAGTAATGGACTGGCCAAGCATATCTCTAGACCCTAAACACTATTGAGCATCTGTGTGGCATCCTCAAACGGAAGGTGGGTAAGCGTAAGGTCTCTAACATCCAACTGCTCAGTTATGTTGTCATGGAGGAGGACTCCAGTTGCAACCTTTTGAAGCTCTGGTGAAATCCATGCCCAAAGCATTGCTGGAAATTAATTGTGGCCACATAAAATATTGACACTTTGGGCCCAATTTGGACATTTCCACTTAGGGGTGTACTCATTTTTAATATGATTAAAATATATATATATTTATATATATGTATATAATTTAATCAAAATAGTTATATTAAAATATTTAGATACACATAGAATTATATTATATTTTAAATTGATATAGTATATATATTTTATTACATAATATATATTCTTTTTTAAAACAAAATTTTTTTTTTTTTTAAATATTTTCAGATGCCAAAGTGTTTCATTAAAGGATGTGCTACAACAGCTTAAAAATAGAAGAATGGAAAACATTTCTTTACATTGTTTCCCAAAATCTCCACATAGAATTAAATTATGGTTAGAGAGCACCGGAGAACATTACGAAGACATTGATGCTTTTATTAATCTAATAATTCAAAAGCAATAAACACTACTTATAAAATATGTTCAAACCATTTTTCAAAAGATAGTTTTGAAATTATTGGGTCACGTATGCTTTTGAAAAAATGCATTACCTTCAATATTTCCATCAAAAGAAAAAAAAGATGTTAATGCTTTAAAAAAATCTTCACTACTTGATTCAAATTTACAAAAAAAAATTACTGAAGGAAATGCTAATAAAATAGTGAATGTTACAAGAGTTTTTTCGGAAAGCAACCTTATACCAATATATGATGATCTAAATACTACTAATCAAATGTATAAACAAAAAGTTTTATTACCACATAAAATCAATTTTGAATCTTCAGAATCTTTAAAAAAAAAAAAAATTATTACCTGAAAAAATAATTTCTGCAAGAAGTATTATACCAATTTATAATTTTCCTTTTCAAAAAGAAATCATTCAAAAAAGACAAATAGATATTGTCAATGAATCTAATGTACTAGTTAAAAACAAAGAAGAAACAGTTTTAGAAAGTATTAAAAATTATAATTTGGAAGAATTTAATAACTCCAATTCAGTTTAAATATTAAATTCAAATTTAATATTATCTTCCACTTTGATAAATATATCCAAAAAAGATATTTTAAATTGTATTCAAGAAATCAATATTTCTAAAGAAACGTCTGTTGATAGTAATGTACTTGTTAATAAAGAAAAATCTTCTACAATTACAAATGTAATTCAAAAATATTATCATTTCAATGTTCAGTTCTAAAAAAAAATACAACAATTAAAAAAACTAATAAAAAAGGTAATAAAAGGAACAAGAGTACAAGCACTGGAGTTTTCATTAAATTCAGATCAATAGGAACATGGACAGGGCCTTATGATTTTTTTATGTCAGAAATAGAGACATATAATATGCAGTCTTTATATAGGCCAAACATAACAGATTTGACAGTTCAAGAATCACAACCATCAAATACAAATTTAATCTCTAACCAACCAATAGAATCAACAAATTCTTCTCCATTACTAGAAGATAATGTTGATATATTAAATGAAATTGAAAGATTAGCAGATGAAAATAATAGTCTTATAAATTCTAATTTTTCAGAAGTTATGCCGCATTTTAGTGAAATTTTAGAATCTAGTAATAGATAAAAATTATTTATAATATGTTCAAGAAACTGATAGTTCAGAATCAGAAGACATCTCTGATTCACTTTCTGATATTCAAGAAGACGATAGAGAAAGAAAATGTATTGTTTTTGAAAGTTGTTTAAATAAATTACTTTTTTTCTTAAAATGTCAACATCAACCATATTGCAACTGCGATATATTAGAAAAAAATAAGACGGTAATTGGAACAACTCTAATTGTTTATGGCGAATGTGTTGAAGGCCATAAATCAAAGTTATGGCAAAGTCATCCTTATATTTCACAGATTCCAGCAGGAAATGTCCTTTCTTGTGCATCATTGTTGTTTAGTGGCAACCATTTTTAAAAAAATCGTGAATTTTTTGAAATTTTTGGAGTCCCATTTGTTTCATCTTCAACTTATGCAATATATAAAAAAAAATTTTTTGGTGCTATTGATTTGGCTTGGAAAGAGGAAAGAAAAAATTTATTGAAAACACTGAAAAAAGAAACCTTATGTTTATTGGGTGACGGTCAATGTGACAGCCCGGGGTTCTCTGCCAAGTACTGTACCTATACAATAATGGATGATTCAACTAAAAAAATTATTGACTTTCATACATTGCAGGTTACAGAATGTACTTCTTCTGTAGCTATGGAGAAAAAAGGGTTTAGAAAGTGTATAAATAATATTCTAAATGAAGAATTAAAAATAATGTATATTGCAACAGACAGACACGTGTCAATTAGAAAACTTATTAGAGAGGATTATAAGTCAATTGCCCATCAATTTGATATCTGGCATTATGCCAAAAGCTTGAATAAAAAACTGTTAAAGATAGCCAACAGAAAAGAAAACAAAGATTTGGTACCTTGGGTACCTACCATTATTAGGCATTTTTGGTTTTTAACTGCTTATTGTAAAAGAAATAAAGATTTACTACAAGAGATATGGACTTCAATTCTTTTTCACATTGCAAATTGCCATTCACGGAATGATGGAAATTACATGAATGGTTGTTTACATGCTGAACTAACAGAACAAGAAATAGCACAACGCAACTGGATAAGAAAAGGATCAAATACATTTACAGATCTGTGTATGGTTATAAATAGTAAAGAAATTTTGAAAGACCTTGAACACCTAAAAGAATTTTGCCTTACTGGCCATTTAGAAGTATACCATAGTAAAAACTTGAAATATTGTCCAAAAAGAGTACATTTTAAAATTGATGCAATGGAGGCAAGGACAAAATTAGCTATTCTCTCCCATAACGCCAATGTAGATAGACCATTTGCCACAGTTGGAGGATACAAAAATAGTGAAGATAGAGAATTTGAAATAAAAACAGAATTTATGTTTACCTGATAAATTACTTTCTCCAACGGTGTGTCCGGTCCACGGCGTCATCCTTACTTGTGGGATATTCTCTTCCCCAACAGGAAATGGCAAAGAGCCCAGCAAAGCTGGTCACATGATCCCTCCTAGGCTCCGCCTTCCCCAGTCATTCGACCGACGTAAAGGAGGAATATTTGCATAGGAGAAACCATATGATACCGTGGTGACTGTAGTTAAAGAAAATAAATTATCAGACCTGATTAAAAAACCAGGGCGGGCCGTGGACCGGACACACCGTTGGAGAAAGTAATTTATCAGGTAAACATAAATTCTGTTTTCTCCAACATAGGTGTGTCCGGTCCACGGTGTCATCCTTACTTGTGGGAACCAATACCAAAGCTTTAGGACACGGATGAAGGGAGGGAGCAAATCAGGTCACCTAGATGGAAGGCACCACGGCTTGCAAAACCTTTCTCCCAAAAATAGCCTCAGAAGAAGCAAAAGTATCAAATTTGTAAAATTTAGTAAAAGTGTGCAGTGAAGACCAAGTCGCTGCCTTACATATCTGATCAACAGAAGCCTCGTTCTTGAAGGCCCATGTGGAAGCCACAGCCCTAGTGGAATGAGCTGTGATTCTTTCAGGAGGCTGCCGTCCGGCAGTCTCGTAAGCCAATCTGATGATGCTTTTAAGCCAAAAAGAGAGAGAGGTAGAAGTTGCTTTTTGACCTCTCCTTTTACCAGAATAAACAACAAACAAAGAAGATGTTTGTCTAAAATCCTTTGTAGCATCTAAATAGAATTTTAGAGCACGAACAACATCCAAATTGTGCAACAAACGTTCCTTCTTTGAAACTGGATTCGGACACAAAGAAGGCACGACTATCTCCTGGTTAATGTTTTTGTTAGAAACAACTTTCGGAAGAAAACCAGGTTTAGTACGTAAAACCACCTTATCTGCATGGAACACCAGATAAGGAGGAGAACACTGCAGAGCAGATAATTCAGAAACTCTTCTAGCAGAAGAAATTGCAACCAAAAACAAAACTTTCCAAGATAATAACTTAATATCAACGGAATGTAAGGGTTCAAACGGAACCCCCTGAAGAACTGAAAGAACTAAATTGAGACTCCAAGGAGGAGTCAAAGGTTTGTAAACAGGCTTGATTCTAACCAGAGCCTGAACAAAAGCTTGAACATCTGGCACAGCTGCCAGTTTTTTGTGAAGTAACACAGACAAGGCAGAAATCTGTCCCTTCAAGGAACTAGCAGATAATCCTTTCTCCAAACCTTCTTGAAGGAAGGATAGAATCTTAGGAATTTTTACCTTGTCCCAAGGGAATCCTTTAGATTCACACCAACAGATATATTTTTTCCATATTTTGTGGTAAATTTTTCTAGTTACAGGCTTTCTGGCCTGAACAAGAGTATCAATGACAGAATCTGAGAACCCTCGCTTTGATAAGATCAAGCGTTCAATCTCCAAGCAGTCAGTTGGAGTGAGACCAGATTCGGATGTTCGAACGGACCTTGAACAAGAAGGTCTCGTCTCAAAGGTAGCTTCCATGGTGGAGCCGATGACATATTCACCAGGTCTGCATACCAAGTCCTGCGTGGCCACGCAGGAGCTATCAAGATCACCGATGCTCTCTCCTGATTGATCCTGGCTACCAGCCTGGGGATGAGAGGAAACGGCGGGAATACATAAGCTAGTTTGAAGGTCCAAGGTGCTACTAGTGCATCTACTAGAGTCGCCTTGGGATCCCTGGATCTGGACCCGTAGCAAGGAACCTTGAAGTTCTGACGAGAGGCCATCAGATCCATGTCTGGAATGCCCCACAATTGAGTGATTTGGGCAAAGATTTCCGGATGGAGTTCCCACTCCCCCGGATGAAATGTCTGACGACTCAGAAAATCCGCTTCCCAATTTTCCACTCCTGGGATGTGGATTGCAGACAAGTGGCAGGAGTGAGTCTCCGCCCATTGAATGATTTTGGTCACTTCTTCCATCGCCAGGGAACTCCTTGTTCCCCCCTGATGGTTGATGTACGCAACAGTCGTCATGTTGTCTGATTGAAACCGTATGAACTTGGCCTTTGCTAGCTGAGGCCAAGCCTTGAGAGCATTGAGTATCGCTCTCAGTTCCAGAATATTTATCGGTAGAAGAGATTCTTCCCGAGACCAAAGACCCTGAGCTTTCAGGGGTCCCCAGACCGCGCCCCAGCCCACCAGACTGGCGTCGGTCGTGACAATGACCCACTCTGGTCTGCGGAAGCTCATCCCCTGTGACAGGTTGTCCAGGGACAGCCACCAACGGAGTGAATCTCTGGTCCTCTGATTTACTTGTATCGTCGGAGACAAGTCTGTATAGTCCCCATTCCACTGACTGAGCATGCACAGTTGTAATGGTCTTAGATGAATGCGTGCAAAAGGAACTATGTCCATTGCCGCTACCATCAAACCTATTACTTCCATGCACTGCGCTATGGAAGGAAGAGGAACAGAATGAAGTATTTGACAAGAGTTCAGAAGTTTTGATTTTCTGGCCTCTGTCAGAAAAATCCTCATTTCTAAGGAGTCTATTATTGTTCCCAAGAAGGGAACCCTTGTTGACGGAGACAGAGAACTTTTTTCTGCGTTCACTTTCCACCTGTGAGATCTGTGAAAGGCCAGGACAATGTCCGTGTGAGCCTTTGCTTGAGGAAGGGACGACGCTTGAATCAGAATGTCGTCCAAGTAAGGTACTACTGCAATGCCCCTTGGTCTTAGCATCGCTAGAAGGGACCCTAGTACCTTTGTGAAAATCCTTGGAGCAGTGGCTAATCCGAACGGAAGTGCCACAAACTGGTAATGCTTGTCCAGGAATGCGAACCTTAGGAACCGATGATGTTCCTTGTGGATAGGAATATGTAGATACGCATCCTTTAAATCCACCGTGGTCATGAATTGACCTTCCTGGATGGAAGGAAGAATAGTTCGAATGGTTTCCATTTTGAACGATGGAACCTTGAGAAACTTGTTTAGGATCTTGAGATCTAAGATTGGTCTGAATGTTCCCTCTTTTTTGGGAACTACGAACAGATTGGAGTAGAACCCCATCCCTTGTTCTCCTAATGGAACAGGATGAATCATTCCCATTTTTAACAGGTCTTCTACACAATGTAAGAATGCCTGTTTTTTTATGTGGTCTGAAGACAATTGAGACCTGTGGAACCTCCCCCTTGGGGGAAGCCCCTTGAATTCCAGAAGATAACCTTGGGAGACTATTTCTAGCGCCCAAGGATCCAGAACATCTCTTGCCCAAGCCTGAGCGAAGAGAGAGAGTCTGCCCCCCACCAGATCCGGTCCCGGATCGGGGGCCAACATCTCATGCTGTCTTGGTAGCAGTGGCAGGTTTCTTGGCCTGCTTTCCTTTGTTCCAGCCTTGCATTGGTCTCCAGGCTGGCTTGGCTTGAGAAGTATTACCCTCTTGCTTAGAGGACGTAGCACTTGGGGCTGGTCCGTTTCTGCGAAAGGGACGAAAATTAGGTTTATTTTTGGCCTTGAAAGACCTATCCTGAGGAAGGGCGTGGCCCTTGCCCCCAGTGATATCAGAGATAATCTCTTTCAAGTCAGGGCCAAACAGCGTTTTCCCCTTGAAAGGAATGTTAAGCAATTTGTTCTTGGAAGACGCATCCGCTGACCAAGATTTTAGCCAAAGCGCTCTGCGCGCCACAATAGCAAAACCAGAATTTTTCGCCGCTAACCTAGCCAATTGCAAAGTGGCGTCTAGGGTGAAAGAATTAGCCAATTTGAGAGCACAAATTCTGTCCATAATCTCCTCATAAGAAGAAGAATTATTATTGATCGCCTTTTCTAGCTCATCGAACCAGAAACACGCGGCTGTAGTGACAGGAACAATGCATGAAATTGGTTGTAGAAGGTAACCTTGCTGAACAAACATCTTTTTAAGCAAACCTTCTAATTTTTTATCCATAGGATCTTTGAAAGCACAACTATCTTCTATGGGTATAGTGGTGCGTTTGTTTAGAGTAGAAACCGCCCCCTCGACCTTGGGGACTGTCTGCCATAAGTCCTTTCTGGGGTCGACCATAGGAAACAATTTTTTAAATATGGGGGGAGGGACGAAAGGTATACCGGGCCTTTCCCATTCTTTATTTACAATGTCCGCCACCCGCTTGGGTATAGGAAAAGCTTCGGGGGGCCCGGGACCTCTAGGAACTTGTCCATTTTACATAGTTTCTCTGGAATGACCAAATTCTCACAATCATCCAGAGTGGATAACACCTCCTTAAGCAGAGCGCGGAGATGTTCCAATTTAAATTTAAATGTAATCACATCAGGTTCAGCTTGTTGAGAAATTTTCCCTGAATCTGAAATTTCTCCCTCAGACAAAACCTCCCTGGCCCCCTCAGATTGGTGTAGGGGCCCTTCAGAACCAATATCATCAGCGTCCTCATGCTCTTCAGTATTTTCTAAAACAGAGCAGTCGCGCTTTCGCTGATAAGTGGGCATTTTGGCTAAAATGTTTTTGATAGAATTATCCATTACAGCCGTTAATTGTTGCATAGTAAGGAGTATTGGCGCGCTAGATGTACTAGGGGCCTCCTGTGTGGGCAAGACTGGTGTAGACGAAGGAGGGGATGATGCAGTACCATGCTTACTCCCCTCACTTGAGGAATCATCTTGGGCATCATTTTCTCTAAATTTTGTGTCACATAAATCACATCTATTTAAATGAGAAGGAACCTTGGCTTCCCCACATTCAGAACACAGTCTATCTGGTAGTTCAGACATGTTAAACAGGCAAAAACTTGATAACAAAGTACAAAAAACGTTTTAAAATAAACCGTTACTGTCACTTTAAATTTTAAACTGAACACACTTTATTACTGCAATTGCGAAAAAGTATGAAGGAATTGTTCAAAATTCACCAAAATTTCACCACAGTGTCTTAAAGCCTTAAAAGTATTGCACACCAAATTTGGAAGCTTTAACCCTTAAAATAACGGAACCGGAGCCGTTTTTATATTTAACCCCTTTACAGTCCCTGGTATCTGCTTTGCTGAGACCCAACCAAGCCCAAAGGGGAATACGATACCAAATGACGCCTTCAGAAAGTCTTTTCTATGTATCAGAGCTCCTCACACATGCATCTGCATGTCATGCTTCTCAAAAACAAGTGCGCAATACAGGCGCGAAAATGAGACTCTGCCTATGATTAGGGAAAGCCCCTAGAGAATAAGGTGTCCAATACAGTGCCTGCCGGTTATTTTACATAATTCCCAAGATTAAAATAATTCCTCAAGGCTATGGAGTATAAAATATAAATCGATTTAGCCCAGAAAATGTCTACAGTCTTAGAAAGCCCTTGTGAAGCCCTTTTTTTCTTTCTGTAATAAAAATGGCTTACCGGATCCCATAGGGAAAATGACAGCTTCCAGCATTACATCGTCTTGTTAGAATGTGTCATACCTCAAGCAGCAAAAGTCTGCTCACTGTTCCCCCAACTGAAGTTAATTCCTCTCAACAGTCCTGTGTGGAACAGCCATCGATTTTAGTAACGGTTGCTAAAATCATTTTCCTCTTACAAACAGAAATCTTCATCTCTTTTCTGTTTCAGAGTAAATAGTACATACCAGCACTATTTTAAAATAACAAACTCTTGATTGAATAATAAAAACTACAGTTAAACACTAAAAAACTCTAAGCCATCTCCGTGGAGATGTTGCCTGTACAACGGCAAAGAGAATGACTGGGGAAGGCGGAGCCTAGGAGGGATCATGTGACCAGCTTTGCTGGGCTCTTTGCCATTTCCTGTTGGGGAAGAGAATATCCCACAAGTAAGGATGACGCCGTGGACCGGACACACCTATGTTGGAGAAATACAAGGCTTTCTTTTCAAAATTAAGAAAACAATGGCAGGTAAAACCCCTATATGAATCAACAACATCTGATCACGTGTTACCAATTGTTGACTTAGTAGTTCTACTAATAACAGGAATTTTGTCAAGTGACTGGCAGTCACGTTCAGAATCACTTCCTCGAAATATTGCACCTACTCCATGTCCTCCAATTTCAGAACTCATTGAACAACATTGCTATTGTTTTAAGTCTTCAGAGAAATATAAGTTTGCAGATAATTTAAAATAACTAAACATTTGAAAAATAAATGTAAGCATTGCTTCAAAAAAGAAAAAGAACAATGATTTTCTTATTAGTTTTTAAAAACTTTATTAATAGTAATAATGAACATATATTCAAAACGTTTTATTAACAGTTGAATTTCTTTGTGCAAAGTAAATAATACTTGCATATTATATAAATGAAAACATTTATTCATATTGGTTTACAAACTATTAAATGTTTATATAACAATCTTTTTAATTAAATAAAAATAGTCTGTTGATGACACAAACTTGTCTTAACTAAAGTGGCCACATAAATGATTTTTTGTATATATATTTAATTAATTTGCATTAGAAAATACAAATATTATACTATACCAACACCTGTATTATAAATGTTTAAATAGTGAACCAACACAAGATGTCTTGACTGTTGTTATGGACAGTCTGATAATCCTCCAAATGTGGAATACAAATGGTTTTATTCCCATTTGGAAATGTATTCATTTGAAAAAAGATGGCTGCTCTTTGTGGGTCTCCAAAAAACTTCAAACATAATCTGTGAATGAAATTACAAAGCAAGGGCGCCTCCTATTGTATCACTGATATGACACAATACATAAACATATGCGCATGGACTTGTACTCACAAGTGTGGCATCACTCAAATGTGCTAAGTTTGACATACTGGGAGCTCACATTGTATCAGCTCACTCAAGCCTGAGGAAACAGCTAGGAGAGCTGAGAAACACGTTGTTTTCTGTTTTTATTGTACACTGGGTTGAAATTATACCCTATACTTTTAACTATTTTTTTAAAAATATATTTTTTAACTATACATTGAGAACTGGATCAGTTATTTTTAAATGTAAGCAAGTGTGAGAACAACACCTAGGACTACTCAAAAATCATTCCGGTTGCTGGCCCGTCACATTTCACTGTATGAAAACCAACATATATGGCATCAGGGGAATCAGTCTTCTGTAATCTCTGTAATTTAAAAAATAATATATATATATATTTCATATGCAAAGAAAGGGGGAGAGGGGAGTGTCTTATTTCCCATTTGCAGTGGGTGTTCCAGCTAACTTTTTAACAGAGCTAAACTGAGAGCTTCTAAGTACATTTTTAAAAAGTTTTATACTGTATTTTTATATCAGTATTTGTGCATCTTATTTGTTATAGTAGTGTCTATTAGATATAGTTATATGAAAATTATTGTATATTGTCCCTTTAAAATTAGATTGCTTTTACTATAATCTAAACAAAACAAAACAAAAAAACAGTTTAACCTTTTAACGCCGTTATGCCGTTCTATTCCGTCATATTTACACTGGGCTTTAAAGCCGTTATGACGGAATAGAACGTCATATCAAACGGCTGTCCTGAAGCCTTCTGCGCTTCAAGGACTTGATCGCGGTCTGGAGGGCGTTCCTAGGGTTGTAGGGACGCCCCCCAGATGCGATCCAATAATTGAAATCTCGCGATCGTATGCACGATCGCGTAGTTTCAATTTGTCTACATCGGAACAGGTGTTCCGATGTAGACACTTTAACCCTGTCACGAAAGGGTTAAAAGTAAACCCAGCACATATAAATTATACAGTGATACAGTGATAGCACCCCTCAACTGCACACTCTAAAATTAAAAATAACATAAATCAGAGAATATTTTTTTTTTAAATAAAATAAAAAAAAACGTATTGAAAAAAGGTGCATGCAAAGTGAAGAACTGCAGTGTCAAATGTTACCATCATTAATGTTAATCATCACACTGAAGTTGTAACAGCATAAATGCATCACCAACCACTACTCAGAATAAAGAGAGTGAAACAAGCTGCTAACTCAGTCTATCCTAGAGCTATATATGTATATAAAGACGTCACCATTATTGGTTTTCTCAAATAGGCTATCTATAATAAATAAGCATCAATGCTAGACATTACTAGACCGCATACCCATACAAAATAAGTTAGTATTACAATGTTTTTAACATGTGCAAGTGCTCGTGGATATTGATAAAATCACCACACTATCTACATAGCTGAAAGAGCCATTATGACTGATATGTTGATGTCAAGATTAGCTCAAAATGATTCAATCAACATGCAATATACATTTTAAAAATGCATCAAAAAAAATAATGTGTACTAACACACGAGCCAAATACAATAAAAAGTAAAATGTGTAAAATTTACTGATTATGATATTTGGCTTTAGCAGATTTTTTCAATTTTTCTAAATATGTTTTTTTATGTTTTTTTTTAAATGTTCTGATTTAGAGTGTGGATTTGAGGGGTTCTAATCTATCAATGTATAATTTATATGTGCTGGGTTTACTTTTATTTTAATTTTATTTTTTTGTTTGTTTGTTATTAGAACATATAGTCTTGAAAGAAGGCCTATTCAGGGGGCAAAACGTTGACTTGTGATCTATGCTTTTAAAATATGAAAATAAAAATTTGAATATTATCTAAGAAAGTCTTGTGAGTACCCTTATATGAATGAAAGAGAGAGAGAGAGAGAAATATGTAGAGAAAGTAAGAGAGAAAGAGAGAAAGGAGAGAAAAAGAAAGAGAGAGAGAGAGAGAAAGAAAGAGAGAGAGAGAGAAAGAAAGAAAGAAAGAGAGAGAGAGAAAGAAAGAGAAATAGAGAAAGAGAGAGAGAAAGAAAGAGAGAGTGAGAGAGAGAGAGAGAGAGAGAGAGAGAGAGAGAGAAAGAGAGAGAAATTATTATTAACAGAATATTACCTTTTCTGCAAATTTTGAAGACTGGGCAATCGAGCTCTACGATATGCAGAAGCGATACGATTCTGGATGTAATCAACTTCACAAATACAGACCATATTATTTTCAATCAAATTGTTAGTATTTTCTAACTCTCTACAACAAATACTTTCAGGAACAGTATTCATTTTTATGCAGTTGAAACATGAACACCAATCAGTGTTTGTTAATCTTGCAAGATCTTCAATCTGATCTTCATTATTAGACTTAAAGGGACAGTCTACACCAGAATTTTTATTGTTTTAAAAGATAGATAATCCCTTTATTACCCATTTCCCAGTTTTGCATAACCAACACAGTTATAATAATATACTTTTATCCTCTGTGATTATCTTGTATCAAAGCCTCTGCAAACTGCCCCTTTTTTCAGTTCTTTTGACAGACTTGCAGTCTAGCCAATCAGTGCCTGCTCCCAAATAACTTCACGTGCACGAGCACAGTGTTATCTATATGAAATACGTGAACTAACAACCTCTAGTGGTGAAAAACTGTTAAAATGCAATCTGAAAAGAGGTGGGCTTCAAGGTCTAAGAAATTAGCATATGAACCTCCTAGGTTAAGCTTTCAACTAAGAATACCAAGAGAACAAAGCAAAATTGGTGATAAAAGTAAATTGGAAAATTGTTTAAAATGACATGCTCTATCTGAATCATGAAAGTTTATTTTGGCCTAGACTGTCCCTTTCAGTGAGAAGTTACTATTTTCTTTTTTGATTAATGGATCCCATAAATGTGTTTGTTTTGGATCAAAAGGTAAAGGATGGCCATGTCTTTTTTCATCAAGTTGAGATCTCTACATACAGAAAAAAAATATATATTAATCATACACAAATTATTATATCTATAAAAAAAACAGATACTAATAAATATTATAAATACCAGTTTGTGTAATGATTCCAAATCTTCATCCACACACATATTCAAATCTTCCATTGTATCATTCATCTTTATCACTAAAAGAATTATAATATATATAAACAAACATTATAAAAATTAAATAATAAATAATATATATAAAAAAAGACAAATGTACATGTATAGATACATAAAAACACACATACAGAGAGAAATAGAAAAAGAGAAAGATAAAAAAGATATTAAAAAATAGAGAGAACTAGAGTGCAAAAGAGAGAGAAGTAGAGAGAGACAGAAAAAGATAGAAATAGAGAGAGAAATTTAAAAAAAAGGAAAAAAAAAGAAAAATAGACAGATAGTAAAATATAGAGCAATTGAAACAATTGAGAAAGAGAAACATGGATAAAGAAAAAGAGAAAAAAGACAGAGTGAAAAAAGAGAAAAACAGTGAACGAAAGAGAGAGAAAGAAAATGTGAAAGAAAAAGAGAAGTAGAGAGAGAAAGACAGAAAGAGAGAGATACATTTAAAAAATATAGAAAAAAAATATTGAAAAAGAGAGAGAGAAATAGATAGGGAGGAAAAAAAGAGATGGATAGAAAAATGTAAAAGAGACAGATTCAGTTTTTTTTAAAAAAAAAATTGAAAGAGAGAAAAAAAAGGCAGTTATAGGTACTGGCAGACAGCTGCCAGTACCTAATATGGCGGAAAAAGTGAGGGGGAGGTGTAACAGAGCTGTTTGATGGTGGATCAGAGACAGAGGGATAGGGTCAGGGATAGAGAGACATAGGGGGATAGGGACAGAGGGAGAGAGACATAGGGGGATAGGGACAGAGGGATAGGGACAGAGGGAGAGGGACATAGGGGGATAGGGACAGAGGGAGAGAGACATAGAGGGATAGGGACAAAGGGAGAGAGACATAGGGGGATAGGGACAGATGGGGATAGGGACAGAGGGAGAGAGACATAGGGGGATAGGTACAGAGGGGGATAGGGACAGAGGGAGAGAGACAGAGGGATAGGGACAGAGGGAGAGAGACATAGGGGGATAGGGACAGAGGGGGATAGGGACAGAGGGAGAGAGACATAGGGGGATAGGGACAGAGGGATATGAACAGAGGGATAGGGACAGAGGGAGAGAGACATAGGGGGATAGGGACAGAGGGAGAGAGACAGAGGGATAGGAACAGAGGGATAGGGACAGAGGGAGAGAGACAGAGGGATAGGGACAGAGGGATAGGGATAGAGGGAGAGAGACATAGGGGGATAGGGACAGAGGGGGATAGGGACAGAGGGAGAGAGACATAGGGGGATAGGGACAGAGGGATAGGGACAGAGGGATAGGGACAGAGGGAGAGAGACATAGGGGGATAGGGACAGAGGGAGAGAGACAGAGGGATAGGAACAGAGGGATAGGGACAGAGGGAGAGAGACAGAGGGATAGGGATAGAGGGAGAGAGACATAGGGGGATAGGGACAGAGGGGGATAGGGACAAAGGGAGAGAGACATAGGGGGATAGGGACAGAGGGAGAGAGACAGAGGAATAGGGTCAGGGGGAGAGAGACATAGAGGGATAGGGACAGAGGGAGAGAGACATAGGGGTATAGGGACAAAGGGGATAGGGACAGAGGGAGAGAGACAGAGGGATAGGGACAGAGGGAGAGAGACATAGGGGGATAGGGACAGAGGGAGAGAGACATAGGGGGATAGGGACAGGGGGATAGGGACAGAGGGGGATAGGGACAGAGGGAGAGAGACATAGGGGGATAGGGACAGAGACAAAGGTATAGGGTCAGGGGGAGAGAGACATAGGGGGATAGGGACAAAGGGAGAGAGACATAGGGGGATAGGGACACATAGGGGGATAGGGACATAGAGGGATAGGGACAGAGGGATAAGGACATAGGGAGAGAGACATATGGGGATAGGGTCAGAGGGAGAGAGACATAGGGGGATAGGGACAGAGGGAGAGAGGCAGAGGAATAGGGTCAGGGGGAGAGAGACATAGAGGGATAAGGAAAGAGGAAGAGTGAGATATAGGGGGATAAGAAAAGAGGGATAGGGTCAGGGGGACAATGATAGAGGGATAGGGACAGAGGGATAGGGACAGAGGGATAGGGACAAGGGATAGGGACAGAGGGATAGGGTCAGGGGGATAGGGACATAGGGGGATAGGGTCAGGGGCATAGGGGGATAGGGACATTGGGGGATAGGGACATTGTGGGATAGGGACAGAAGGATTTGGATAGAGAGATAGGAACATGGATAAAGGGATAGAAGAAAAGATATATTTATTTCATTAAAAATATTGGGAAATGTACATGGTATTTACCACTTGATAGAATGTAATTGACTGCAGAATTATTGTTGATTGACACACATGAAACTATGACGAAAGTTTGTTTGCTTTAGAAATATTAAAAAAAGTAAGTGATGAAGAAAAGTATATTAGATAAGCAAACATCAAATAAAGTAATCAGAGTGGGGTTGGAAGATAAGTTTACTGAATACAGAACGTGTATCAGCTCAACATTCTGCTATGATCCACCATGAATAATCCTCCTTGAACTACACAAAAAAATAAAGAGCATGATAACAGCTAAACACTATTCTCTCTGGTAGCCCCACCATTTTATATTGAATAATGTCGCATGTACAGCAAATGGAGGGAACATTTGTAAAAACATTTTTAAAAGATTGCTGCCTCATAGCTCCTCATTAGCATGTCCGTCCTCCACAATCAATCGAAGATATAAAAAAAAAAAAATAATTTTAAAAAAAGGATCTCCGGAGCCGGTTCACCCCCCCTCACAATGACGCTAATACATGAACATTTATATTTCCGCTACTGCATCCACAGATGAATAGATTTAGTAATTAATAAATCGTATCAAACAAAACAAAAATTCTTTTGCATTCTATTGCAGTCAAGGTATACCATTTTTTTACACTTGAGAGCTATAGAATGCAAAAGATTTTTTGTTTTGGTTGATACGATTTATTATTTACTAAATCTATTCATTTATGGATGCTATTTAACAAACTTTGTTAAAAAATGTTATATATACATTATAAACAAAATACCTTATCAGATCGAAATCTAACAATTTTGAAGCTTGTGTAGAGCACGACTGGAATTCCTCCCTACCACTTCATGAAGTTCCTGGAATGCGCAACTGAAATGAAGTAAAAAAAAAAGCTAATACTCATGAACATGCGCGCACACGGGCTAATACAATCTGATTAGCATATTACAGCTGATTGGACAAAAAAAAAAAAAAAGACTATAAACTCGTTTTTCCTGAGGGGATTTATGAAAAATATTTTGAATAATTGAAAATTGAATTTACAGCAGGTTAACCCCTTAATGACCACAGCACTTTTCCATTTTCTGTCCGTTTGGGACCAAGGCTATTTTTACATTTTTGCGGTGTTTGTGTTTAGCTGTAATTTTCTTCTTACTCATTTACTGTACCCACACATATTATATACCGTTTTTCTCGCCACTAAATGGACTTTCTAAAGATACCATTATTTTCATCATATCTTATAATTTACTATAAAAAAAAATATAAAATATGAGGAAAAATTGAAAAAAAACACACTTTTTCTAACTTTGACCCCCAAAATCTGTTACATATCTACAACCACCAAAAAACACCCATGCTAAATAGTTTCAAAATTTTGTCCTGAGTTTAGAAATACCCAATGTTTACATGTTCTTTGCTTTTTTTGCAAGTTATAGGGCAATAAATACAAGTAGCACTTTGCTATTTCCAAACGACTTTTTTCCAAAATTAGCGCTAGTTACATTAGAACACTAATATCTTTCAGGAATCCCTGAATATCCCTTGACATGTATATATTTTTTTTTAGTAGACATCCCAAAGTATTGATCTAGGACAATTTTGGTATATTTCATGCCACCATTTCACCGCCAAATGCGATCAAATACAAAAAATCGTTCACTTTTTCACAAATTTTTTCACAAACTTTTGGTTTCTCACTGAAATTATTTACAAACAGCTTGTGCAATTATGGCATAAATGGTTGTAAATTCTTCTCTGGGATCCCCTTTGTTCAGAAATAGCAGACATATATGGCTTTGGCGTTGCTTTTTGGTAATTAGAAGGCCGCTAAATGCCACTGCGCACCACAAGTGTATTATGCCCAGCAGTTAAGGGGTTAATTAGGGAGCTTTTAGGGAGCTTGTAGGGTTAATTTTAGCTTTAGTGTAGTATAGTAGACAACCCCAAGTATTGATCTAGGCACATTTTGGTATATTTCATGCCACCATGTCACCGCCAAATGCGATCAAATTGAAAAAAAAGTTAAATTTTTCACAATTTTAGGTTTCTCACTGAAATAATTTACAAACAGCTTGTGCAATTATGGCACAAATGGTTGTAAATACTTGTCTGGGATCCCCTTTGTTCAGAAATAGCAGACATATATGACTTTGGCGTTGCTTTCTGGTAATTAGAAGGCCGCTAAATCCTGCTGCGCCTCACACGTGTATTATGGCTAGCAGTGAAGGGGTTAATTAGGGAGTTTGTAGGGAGCTTGCAGGGTTAATTTTAGCTTTAGTGTAGAGATCAGCCTCCCACCTGACACATCCCACCCCCTGATCCCTCCTAAACAGCTCCCTTCCCTCCCCCACCCCACAATTGTCCCCGCCATCTTAAGTACTGGCAGAAAGTCTGCCAGTACTAAAATAAAAGGGTTTTTTTTTAAAAAAATTTTTTTTAGCATATTTACATATGCTAGGGTGTAGGATCCCCCCTTAGCCCCCAACCTCCCTGATCCCCCCCAAAACCGCTCTCTGACCATCCCCTCTGCCTCACTGGGGGCCATCTTGGGTACTGGCAGCTGTCTGCCAGTACCCAGTTTGCAAAAAAAAAGTGTTTTTTTTATATTTATTTGGCTTTTTTCTGTAGTGTAGCTTCCCCCCCCCACACAGACAAACCCCCACCACCTTTTTTTTTAAATATTAAGGCATTTAAATTTTTTTTTAACACATTTTCTGTAGTGTAGCGGTTCCCACCCGCTCCCTCCCCGTGCACGCAACCGCCCCCGCCCTCCCGTGCGCGCCCCCGCTCATCCCCGCCCACGATCCCGCCCCCCCCTGCAGATAACCAGGGCCATCGATGGCCGCCACCCGCCTCCCGGTCCGGCTCCCACCCACCAACGCAGGGAGCCACCGATCTCCGGTGCAGAGAGGGCCACAGAGTGGCTCTCTCTGCACCGGATGGCTTAAAAAAGTTATTGCAGGATGCCTCCATATCGAGGCATCACTGCAATAACCGGAAAGCAGCTGGAAGCGAGCAGGATCGCTTCCAGCTGCTTTCCAAACCGAGGACGTGCAGGGTACGTTCTCAGGCATTAACTGCCTTTTTTTTGAGGACGTACCCTGCACGTCCTCGGTCGTTAAGGGGTTAAAGGATTATTTTATTTTTCACTAATTAGTATAATGAATATCTCATCTAAAATAAATTTATAAGTTCTATAAAAATAATAAATACAAATTTTAAGCTGGACTATCCCTTTAAAGTAATCATAACTACCTTTGGCTTTAGTGCATTGGTCAAACGCAGTGTCAGGTTAGTGGGCAAGTGATAAATGTACGTTCTTTTTTATTTTTTTAAAGTGTGCTCTATTGAAGTCTAAGGGTGAATGCCTTAAGGTGGTTGTGATATCCTGAAGTTACCTTGCATCAGGTTTTGCAAGTGAAAAATTCTGATAGTTTGTCACTTGTAATTCAGCCCATGTCTGTAACATGCCAACTGGGTACCAAGCCTTTCAGAGTTGATGGCACTGCTGAACATCTTTTGATTGCGAAGGGAAGTAAGCATGACGTGTCTCTCATCTGCTGCTATAAGTATGCTTGGCCGACCACTGCGTCTATGGTCCTCAAAATTGCCGTTTCTTTGTGCTTCTTCAGAAAAGCTTGCACAGCACATCTGGAAACCCTTGTCTGCTTTTCTGCCTTGAAATTGCTGCCTGAGAGAGACCTTGCTGATGCAGTACTCAGTGTCTTGTGTGTCTTGTTGCTGTACTCAGTCTTGGCATAGTGTATGACTTGTGACATTAACCCCTTAGTGACCGACGACGTACGCCATACGTCCTGCAAAAAAATACAGTTAACGCCTGAGGACGTATGGCGTATGTCGTCGGCTAAACTGAGCCCTGGAAGCGATCGAGATCGCTTCCAGCCGCTCTTACAGTATTGCAGGCTTGCCTCGATGTCTAGGCATCCCTGCAATACTGTTTACGAGTACCGGGACCGGATTGATCACTCCCCCACGAGTGATCACTTCCGGTTTTGCTCCACGTGGATCCCGGCAGTTCAGCAGAGCATCGGAAGCGATCGGACACGCTTCCGATGCTCTGCTTATGTGCTAAGTGCCTCGGTGGGTCGAGGCACTTAGGCCTAGATTTAGAGTTCGGCGGTAGCCGTCAAAACCAGCGTTAGAGGCTCCTAACGCTGGTTTTGGCCGCCCGCTGGTATTTGGAGTCAGTGATTAAAGGGTCTAACGCTCACTTTTCAGCCGCGACTTTTCCATACCGCAGATCCCCCTACGCCATTTGCGTAGCCTATCTTTTCAATGGGATCTTTCTAACGCCGGTATTTAGAGTCGTTTCTGCAGTGAGCGTTAGAGCTCTAACGACAAGATTCCAGGCGCCTGAAAATAGCAGGAGTTAAGAGCTTTCTGGCTAACGCCGGTTTATAAAGCTCTTAACTACTGTACCCTAAAGTACACTAACACCCATAAACTACCTATGTACCCCTAAACCGAGCTCCCCCCACATCGCCGCCACTCGATTAAAATTTTTAACCCCTAATCTGCCGACCGCCACCTACGTTATACTTATGTACCCCTAATCTGCTGCCCCTAACACCGCCGACCCCTGTATTATATCTATTAACCCCTAACTTGCCCCCCACAACGTCGCCGCAAGCTACTTAAAATAATTAACCCCTAATCTTCCGACCGCAAATCGCCGCCACCTACGTTATCCCTATGTACCCCTAATCTGCTACCCCTAACATCGCCGACCCCTATGTTATATTTATTAACCCCTAATCTGCCCCCCTCAACGTCGCCGACACCTACCTACACTTATTAACCCCTAATCTGCCGAGCGGACCTGAGCGCTACTATAATAAAGTTATTAACCCCTAATCCGCCTCACTAACCCTATCATAAATAGTATTAACCCCTAATCTGCCCTCCCTAACATCGCCGACACCTACCTTCAATTATTAACCCCTAATCTGCCGACCGGAGCTCACCGCTATTCTAATAAATGTATTAACCCCTAAAGCTAAGTCTAACCCTAACACTAACACCCCCCTAAGTTAAATATAATTTTTATCTAACGAAATAAATTAACTCTTATTAAATAAATGATTCCTATTTAAAGCTAAATACTTACCTGTAAAATAAATCCTAATATAGCTACAATATAAATTACATTTATATTATAGCTATTTTAGGATTAATATTTATTTTACAGGTAACTTTGTATTTATTTTAACCAGGTACAATAGCTATTAAATAGTTAAGAACTATTTAATAGTTACCTAGTTAAAATAATTACAAATTTACCTGTAAAATAAATCCTAACCTAAGATATAATTAAACCTAACACTACCCTATCAATAAAATAATTAAATAAACTACCTACAATTACCTACAATTAACCTAACACTACACTATCAATAAATTAATTAAACACAATTGCTACAAATAAATACAATTAAATAAACTATCTAAAGTACAAAAAATAAAAAAGAACTAAGTTACAGAAAATAAAAAAATATTTACAAACATAAGAAAAATATTACAACAATTTTAAACTAATTACACCTACTCTAAGCCCCCTAATAAAATAACAAAGACCCCCAAAATAAAAAATTCCCTACCCTATTCTAAATTTAAAAAGTTACAAGCTCTTTTACCTTACCAGCCCTGAACAGGGCCCTTTGCGGGGCATGCCCCAAGAAGTTCAGCTCTTTTGCCTGTAAAAGAAAACATACAATACCCCCCCCCCAACATTACAACCCACCACCCACATACCCCTAATCTAACCCAAACCCCCCTTAAATAAACCTAACACTAAGCCCCTGATGATCTTCCTACCTTGTCTTCACCATGCCAGGTTCACCGATCCGTCCTGGCTCCAAGATCTTCATCCAACCCAAGCGGGGGCTAGACATCCACTGAAGAAGTCCAGAAGAGGGTCCAAAGTCTTCCTCCTATCCGGCAAGAAGAGGACATCCGGACCGGCAAACATCTTCTCCAAGCGGCATCTTCTATGTTCTTCCATCCGATGACGACCGGCTCCATCTTGAAGACCTCCAGCGCGGATCCATCCTCTTCTTCCGACGACTAGACGACGAATGACGGTTACTTTAAGGGACGTCATCCAAGATGGCGTCCCTCGAATTCCGATTGGCTGATAGGATTCTATCAGCCAATCGGAATTAAGGTAGGAATTTTCTGATTGGCTGATGGAATCAGCCAATCAGAATCAAGTTCAATCCGATTGGCTGATTGGATCAGCCAATCAGATTGAGCTCGCATTCTATTGGCTGATCGGAACAGCCAATAGAATGCAAGCTCAATCTGATTGGCTGATTGGATCAGCCAATCGGATTGAACTATATTCTGATTGGCTGATTCCATCAGCCAATCAGAAAATTCCTACCTTAATTCCGATTGGCTGATAGAATCCTATCAGCCAATCGGAATTCGAGGGACGCCATCTTGGATGACGTCCCTTAAAGGAACCGTCATTCGTCGTCTAGTCGTCGGAAGAAGAGGATGGATCCGCGCTGGAGGTCTTCAAGATGGAGCCGGTCGTCATCGGATGGAAGAAGATAGAAGATGCCGCTTGGAGAAGATGTTTGCCGGTCCGGATGTCCTCTTCTTGCCGGATAGGAGGAAGACTTTGGAGCACCGGATTATGGATCGCCAACCCCCGCTTGGGTTGGATGAAGATCTTGGAGCCAGGACGGATCGGTGAACCTGGTATGGTGAAGACAAGGTAGGAAGATCTTCAGGGGATTAGTGTTAGGTTTATTTAAGGGGGGTTTGGGTTAGATTAGGGGTATGTGGGTGGTGGGTTGTAATGTTGGGGGGGGGGTATTGTATGTTTTTTTTTACAGGCAAAAGAGCTGAAATTCTTGGGGCATGCCCCGCAAAGGGCCCTGTTCAGGGCTGGTAAGGTAAAAGAGCTTGTAATATTTGTATTTTAGAATAGGGTAGGGAATTTTTTATTTTGGGGGGCTTTGTTATTTTATTAGGGGGCTTAGAGTAGGTGTAATTAGTTTAAAATTGTTGTAATATTTTTCTTATGTTTGTAAATATTTTATTATTTTCTGTAACTTAGTTCTTTTTTATTTTTTGTACTTTAGATAGTTTATTTAATTGTATTTATTTGTAGCAATTGTGTTTAATTAATTTATTGATAGTGTAGTGTTAGGTTAATTGTAGGTAATTGTAGGTAGTTTATTTAATTATTTTATTGATAGGGTAGTGTTAGGTTTAATTATATCTTAGGTTAGGATTTATTTTACAGGTAAATTTGTTATTATTTTAACTAGGTAACTATTAAATAGTTCTTAACTATTTAATAGCTATTGTACCTGGTTAAAATAATTACAAAGTTGCCTGTAAAATAAATATTAATCCTAAAATAGCTATAATATAATTATAATTTATATTGTAGCTATATTAGGATTTATTTTACAGGTAAGTATTTAGCTTTAAATAGGAATCATTTATTTAATAAGAGTTAATTTATTTCGTTAGATAAAAATTATATTTAACTTAGGGGGGTGTTAGTGTTAGGGTTAGACTTAGCTTTAGGGGTTAATACATTTATTAGAATAGCGGTGAGCTCCGGTCGGCAGATTAGGGGTTAATAATTGAAGGTAGGTGTCGGCGATGTTAGGGAGGGCAGATTAGGGGTTAATACTATTTATGATAGGGTTAGTGAGGCGGATTAGGGGTTAATAACTTTATTATACTAGCGCTCAGGTCCGCTCGGCAGATTAGGGGTTAATAAGTGTAGGCAGGTGTCGGCGACGTTGTGGGGGGCAGATTAGGGGTTAATAAATATAACATAGGGGTCGGCGATGTTAGGGCAGCAGATTAGGGGTACATAGGGATAACGTAGGTGGCGGCGGTTTACGGAGCGGCAGATTAGGGGTTAAAAGTGTAATGCAGGGGTCAGCGATAGCGGGGGCGGCAGATTAGGGGTTAATAAGTGTAAGGTTAGGGGTGTTTAGACTCGGGGTACATGTTAGAGTGTTAGGTGCAGACGTAGGAAGTGTTTCCCCATAGGAAACAATGGGGCTGCGTTAGGAGCTGAACGCTGCTTTTTTGCAGGTGTTAGGTTTTTTTTCAGCTCAAACTGCCCCATTATTTCCTATGGGAGAATCGTGCACGAGCACGTTTTTGATGCCGGCCGTGTCCGTAAGCAACTCTGGTATCGAGAGTTGCATTTGCGGTAAATATGCTCTACGCTCCTTTTTTGGAGCCTAACGCAGCATTTGTTTGAACTCTCGATACCAGAGTTAAATTTATGGTGCGGCCAGAAAAAAACCCGCGGAGCGTTAACAGCCCTTTTACCGCCGAACTCCAAATCTAGGCCTTAGTTAGTTATAAAATAAAAAATAAAAATATAAAAAAAAAAACCCGGAAGAAAATAAAAACAGCCCTAAATAGCCCCCCCTCCCCCTTCACAGGGCATCCAAGATGGCGATGCCCAGTGCATCATGGGGCCTCTGGGGGTGTCCCTAGCCTGCCAAATCATAGGGGCAAGCTAGGGTCACCCAATCTGAGCCTCCAACCCATAAAAAAAATAAAAAAATAAAATACCCCATTTGTCTGATCATGTCAATATTTGTAAATATTGACACTGATCAGTGTGGATCTCCCTCCCTCTCCTCACTTGCGATTTTGTTGGAGAGAGAGAGAGACCTGTATTTAGCAGAGAGAGCTATATTTATTATTTTTGTTTGTCTTTTCAGAGCCATTAACCCCTAGCTTGCCAGTGATCACTATAAATCACTGGCATTAGCATAGCTGCACTTTTTTTGCTGTCTGTGCATTTTTTTAGGGGTTCATTTTTTTGTTGTAATTTTTTTTAAAAAGCCAAAGGCTCTTTTCAGAGCCATTTAGTTAATTTAATTTAATTAATTTAATTTAATTTCCAGAGTTATTAACCCCTAGCTTGCCAGTGATCACTATAAATCACTGGCATTAGCACAGCTGCACTTTTTTTCTGTCTGTGCATTTTTTTAGGGGTTCATTTTTTTGTTGTAATTTTTTTTTTTTAAAACCAAAGGCTCTTTTCATAGCCATTTAGATAATTTAATTTAATTTCCAGAGTCATTAACCCCTAGCTTGCCAGTGATCGCTATAAATCACTGGCATTAGCATAGCTGCACTTTTTTTGCTGTCTGTGCATTTTTTTAGGGGTTCATTTTTTTGTTGTAATTTTTTTTTTTTAAAACCAAAGGCTCTTTTCATAGCCATTTAGATAATTTAATTTAATTTCCAGAGTCATTAACCCCTAGCTTGCCAGTGATCGCTATAAATCACTGGCAGTAGCATAGCTGTACTTTTTTGCTGTCTGTGCATTTTTTAGGGGTTAATTTTGTTGTTGTAATTTTTTAAAAACCCAAAGGCCATTTAGTTAATTTAATTTTCAGAGCCATTAACCCCTAGTTTGCCATTTAGCTAATTAATTTAATTTAATTTGTTTTTCTGTGACAGATACAATAATGTCACAGAAAACATATAGTGTTGAGGAGGCGTATGCCATCCTTGCGTCAGAGTCAGATGTCCCTATGTCTGACTCAGACCCCAATTTTGACCCTGCCATATGCTTAGATACATCACTAGATGCAGTCTCAACTGATAGTGATGTATCTGTGGCTGCTAGCCCCCCTGCTACCCCCCCCTACCAGCCCCCCTGCTAGCCCCCCTGCCAGAAGGAGGCGTGTTGCTGCCATTGCCGCTGAAGAGTGGGTAATGCCTAATCTCCAGAGGCCAGATATCCCACCCTTCACAGCAAATGCTGGAATAAATATAGATGTGGCAGGTTTTAGCCCCCAACAGTTTTTGGAGGTGTTTCTGGGCGATGATGTATTGGGGAACATTGTCGCCCAAACTAATTTATATGCCCATCAGTACCGTGATGCAAAGCCTGAAACATATTTGGCAAAGCAGCAATGGGCCCCCGTTGATGTGCCAGAATTTAAAAAATTCTGGGCATTGACTATGCTGATGGGCATCATAAAGAAACCCTCTGTTCGCTCCTACTGGAGCAGTAGCCCCATCTGCTCTACCCCCATTTTCTCCCAGAGTATGTCGAGGCAGAGGTATGAAATGATTCTGCATTTCATGCACTTCAGCGACAACAGCCTGTGCCCCCCTAGGGAGCATTCCCAATTTGACAGGCTGTATAAAATCCGCCCCCTGATTACCCACTTTTCTGCCAGGTTTGCAGAGGCTTATACACCTGGAAGGAATATATGCATTGATGAATCCCTGATGAAGTATAAGGGAAGGCTGGGATTCAAGCAGTATATTCCTTCCAAGCGTTCCAGGTATGGGGTAAAGGTGTATAAGCTCTGTGAGAGCGACAGTGGGTATACTCAGGCCTTCCGGGTGTATGAGGGAAAGGATAGCCACCTTGACCCTCCAGGTTGCCCAGAACATATGGGAACCACTGGCAAGATTGTCTGGGACCTGATATTACCCCTAATGAACAAAGGGTATCACTTGTACTTAGACAATTTTTATACAAGTGTCCTTTTGTTCAAGCTACTGTATTGCTTTGATACAGTAGCTTGCGGTACAATTAAAAAGAACCGTGCAGGTTTCCCAGGACAACTTGTACGCACCCGGCTACAAAGGGGGGAGACCTCAGCTCTGCGCCAAGAGGAGCTGTTGGCACTTAAGTACAGAGACAAGAAGGATGTATACCTTCTTACCACCATCCACACAGAGAGGACGGTGGCGGTTTCTGTACGTGGCAGAGCTGAGATCATAAGGAAGCCAGTGTGCATCAAGTCTTATAACCGGCATATGGGTGGGGTTGATCTGGCAGATCAGCTGCTGCAGCCTTACCTAATTATGCGGAAGACAAGGGCCTGGTACAAAAAGGTTGCAATTTACCTAATGCAGATTGCAACCCACAATGCTTTTTTGTTGTTCAAAAAAGCAAACCCCAAAATGAAACAGACTTTTTTACAGTTTCAGCTCCAGATCATTTCAGGGATTTTGTACCATGATGCACCTGCTCCCCGGGCGGTGATGGGAGAGAGCAGAGTTGGGGCTACCCATTTTATTTTTAAAATCCCCCCTACTGCCGCAAAGCAGAAACCACAAAAAAAATGCAGTGTCTGTACCAAGAGGGGGAAGAGAAGGGACACCATATATCACTGTCCTGATTGCCCTGGACAGTATGCACTCTGCATTGGGGACTGTTTCAAGCGGTACCATACAATGGTCAATTTTTTAAAAATAAATACATTTGCAGTTTTTTGGTTATGTTTACTGTTTTTTGGTTGTTTTTTTTTTTTTACTTTTACTGTTCCAGATTTTTACATTTCACTACTTTTTTTCTAAAATTGGGGCTGTTTTTTTTTTTTTCTTTAAAAACCCCTGTCAAACCTATGGATGGGGGACATAGGTGTTCTCAGGGTGCCTTGCAGAAAACAACCTAAAGTATTTTTTTGCAACAGTCTCTCCTAAATCATAGTCAAAAAGCAGTGTGTGTGTGTGTGTTTGTGTGTAAAAATGAAAATTGAAAAATTACCACCATACATTTTCTCCATTTTTTTGGCTAAAACGGTTGCTTCAAAGACATCACAGCACACTATATACAGGGAGTGCAGAATTATTAGGCAAATGAGTATTTTGACCACATCATCCTCTTTATGCATGTTGTCTTACTCCAAGCTGTATAGGCTCGAAAGCCTACTACCAATTAAGCATATTAGGTGATGTGCATCTCTGTAATGAGAAGGGGTGTGGTCTAATGACATCAACACCCTATATCAGGTGTGCATAATTATTAGGAAACTTCCTTTCCTTTGGCAAAATGGGTCAAAAGAAGGACTTGACAGGCTCAGAAAAGTCAAAAGTAGTGAGATATCTTGCAGAGGGATGCAGCACTCTTAAAATTGCAAAGCTTCTGAAGCGTGATCATCGAACAATCAAGCGTTTCATTCAAAATAGTCAACAGGGTTGAAAGAAGCGTGTGGAAAAACCAAGGCGCAAAATAACTGCCCATGAACTGAGAAAAGTCAAGCGTGCAGCTGCCAAGATGCCACTTGCCACCAGTTTGGCCATATTTCAGAGCTGCAACATCACTGGAGTGCCCAAAAGCACAAGGTGTGCAATACTCAGACATGGCCAAGGTAAGAAAGGCTGAAAGACGACCACCACTGAACAAGACACACAAGCTGAAACGTCAAGACTGGGCCAAGAAATATCTCAAGACTGATTTTTCTAAGGTTTTATGGACTGATGAAATGAGAGTGAGTCTTGATGGGCCAGATGGATGGGCCCGTGGCTGGATTGGTAAAGGGCAGAGAGCTCCAGTCCGACTCAGACGCCAGCAAGGTGGAGGTGGAGTACTGGTTTGGGCTGGTATCATCAAAGATGAGCTTGTGGGGCCTTTTCAGGTTGAGGATGGAGTCAAGCTCAACTCCCAGTCCTACTGCCAGTTTCTGGAAGACACCTTCTTCAAGCAGTGGTACAGGAAGAAGTCTGCATCCTTCAAGAAAAACATGATTTTCATGCAGGACAATGCTCCATCACACGCGTTCAAGTACTCCACAGCGTGGCTGGCAAGAAAGGGTATAAAAGAAGAAAATCTAATGACATGGCCTCCTTGTTCTCCTGATCTGAACCCCATTGAGAACCTGTGGTCCATCATCAAATGTGAGATTTACAAGGAGGGAAAACAGTACACCTCTCTGAACAGTGTCTGGGAGGCTGTGGTTGCAGCTGCACGCAATGTTGATGGTGAACAGATCAAAACACTGACAGAATCCATGGATGGCAGGCTTTTGAGTGTCCTTGCAAAGAAAGGTGGCTATATTGGTCACTGATTTGTTTTTGTTTTGTTTTTGAATGTCAGAAATGTATATTTGTGAATGTTGAGATGTTATATTGGTTTCACTGGTAAAAATAAATAATTGAAATGGGTATATATTTGTTTTTTGTTAAGTTGCCTAATAATTATGCACAGTAATAGTCACCTGCACACACAGATATCCCCCTAAAATAGCTATAACTAAAAAGAAACTAAAAACTACTTCCAAAACTATTCAGCTTTGATATTAATGAGTTTTTTGGGTTCATTGAGAACATGGTTGTTGTTCAATAATAAAATTAATCCTCAAAAATACAACTTGCCTAATAATTCTGCACTCCCTGTACAATACCTTGGGGTGTCAACTTTTGAAATATATGCACATTCATGGAAAACAAATAAATTGGGGTATGTAAAAAGACCCCCAAAAAAGACGATAGGCAAAGAAAATATGTTAAATGTGAAAAAAAATCACAAATGTATGTCAGACATTTGACATTGCACCCCCCAAACAAGCCAACAAACCTATGCATAGGTGGTATCACTGTACTCAGGAGATGTTGGTGAACACATATTGGGGTCTTTTTTGGCAGTAACACATAACAGGAGCTAAGAATCCATGTCTAAAGTACAATGTGTGTGAAAATTAACACAAAAAAATGAATACCCAATAGTTTGACAAAGACTGGTGGTTGAATTAGTGCATACAAAGTGTTAAAATACCAGCATTTAAAATATCCTAGGGTGTCTACTTTTTAAAAATATATGGTTTGATGGGGTAAATTACATTGGCCGGCTTCAGAAATGTCCTAAATATTACATGGGGGCATGGGTAGTGAAAATTCCAAGTTGAAAAACTGAAATGCGCCCCCTAGAAATAAGGCCTTTTAGCCCCCAGAGAACCCGACACACCTATACATGGGTGGTATCACTGTACTCAGGAGATGTTGTTGAACACATATTGAGGTGTTTTTTGGCAGTAACATATAACAGGAACTGAGAATCCATGCCTAAAGTAGAATGTGTGTGAAAAATAACACAAAAAAATGACTACCCAAAAGTTTGATAAAGACTGTTGGTTGAATTAGTGCATGGAAAGTGTTAAAATACCAGCATTTGAAATACCCTAGGGTGTCTTCTTTTCAAAAATATATGGTTTGATGGGGGTAAATTACATTGGCTGGCTTCAGAAATGTCCCAAATAGAACATGGGTGCAGGATGACAGATGTGAAAATTTCAAGTTGGAAAACTGGAATGTGTCCCCTACAAATAAGGCCTTTTAGCCCCCAGAGAAACCGACACACCTATACATAGGTGGTATCACTGTACTAAGGAGATGTTGCTGAAGACATATTGGGGTGTTATTTGGCAGTAACCCTTAACATTTTCAGTAAATGTATTCTTAAATTGCTATTTTGTCAAAAAAATCTAATTTTTTTTTTCTCTCTCAAAATTTAGCATAGATTGGTGGTAAATTGGTTGCATGAAAAAAGTCAAAATACCCCAAGTTTAATACCTTAGGTTGTCTTCTTTTAAAAAATATATACATTTGAATGAATATTCAGGGATTCCTGACAGATATCAGTGTTCAAATGTAACTAGCGCTAATTTTGAAAAAAAGTGGTTTGGAAATAGCAAAGTGCTACTTGTACTTATTGCCCTATAACTTGCTAAAAAAGCAAAGAACATATAAACATTGGGTATTTCTAAACTCAGGAGAAAATTTAGAAACTATTTAGCATTGGTGTTTTATGGTGGTTGTAGATGTGTAAGAGATTTTGAGGGTCAAAGTTAGAAAAAGTATGTTTTTTTCCATTTATTCCTCATATTTTATATATTTTTTATATTAAATTATAAGATTTTATGAAAATAATGGTATTTTTAGAAAGTCCTTTTAATGGCGAGAAAAACGGTATATAATATGTTTGGGTACAGTAAATGAGTAAGAGAAAAATTACAGCTAAACACAAACACCGCAGAAATGCAAAAATAGCCTTGGTCCCAGATGGTCAACAAATGGAAAAGTGGTCCGGTCACTAAGGGGTTAAACTATCTTCAGCATCCTGACCTTGACATAGATTACAAGTTGCACGGCAAGTTAGTTGCAAAAACACTGCACTCGTTATGGCTTTATCACATTTGTCATAGCTCAGCCATTACAAGTTGCTAAAAAAACGTATTCAACACGCGTTAACCTGCATTCCACGCATAAACAAAGTTGCAATTTTGCATTCGCAAGTATTCCCCCATAGAGATCAATGGAGGAAAAATGTGGTAAAAAAAAATAACACCTGCGATTGCGAAATCACCATCACATTTTCACATTCCCCATGGAAATCAATAGAGAAAAAAAAGTGGAGCACCCTACCATAAGCCTCTAGTCTAATAACCCCTAATCTGCTATCCCCCCACATCGCAAACACTAAATAAAACTATTAACCCCTAAACCGCCATCCACCCACAACGCAAAGTATTAAACTAATAACTAAACCCCCTAACTTAACACCTTCTAACTTAACCCCAATTAAAATACACATACATTTAATTAAAAATACTAACTACCTTAAAATAAAATAAAAAAATGACCTGTAAGGAAAATAAAAACCTAAGCTAAATCTAAAATAAACCTAACATTACCCTTACAAAAAACAAATTCAAATCAGCCAATAGGATTAAAGCTGCTTCCATCCAATTGGCTGATTTAAATTTGAAGAATCAAATCAGCCAATAGGAATGCAAGGGTACCCTTAAATAAAAGAGGTACCTTGCATTCAATTTTCAGTGTGCGGCTGGAGACCACATAAAGAGGACCTATGTGTCGCCTGGCTGGAGATGAGAACCGACGTTGCTGCCGCGATCGCCAATGACCTTGCCGCCTTCCCTGCCACCACCGGGATGAAGATAGAAAATGGACTCGGCCAGGATGAAGATTGAAGAAGATGATCGCGCGATGGATGAAGATGGAGTGCCACCCTTTATCACTGGTGAGTACCAATTTTGGGGTTATTTTTATTAGGGCTTTTTTTCCCCCAAAATGAGTTTTTATTGAAAGAAAACAAAGGCCTAGATTTAGAGTTTTGTTGGTAAAGAGCCGCGGTGCTAACACTGCTTTTTTTCCCAGCGCACCCTTAAGACAACGCTGGTATTTAGAGTTGTCTGAGTGGCTGCGTTAGGCTCAGAAAAGGGAGTGCTGAGCATAATTTAGCACCACTTCAACCCTCAATACCAGCGTTGCCTATGGTAGCGGTAAGCTATCCCCATAGGAAACAATGGGGCTGAGCTGGCTGAAAAAAAACCTAACACCTGCAAAAAAGCTGCGTTCAGCTCCTAACGCAGCCCCATTGTTTCCTATGGGGAAACACTCTCTAAGTCTACACCTAACACCCTAACATGAACCCCAAGTCTAAACACCCCTAACCTTACACTTATTAACCCCTAATCTGCCGCCCCCGCTATCGCTGACACCTACATTATATTATTAACCCCTAATCTGCCGCTCCGGACACCGCCGCCACCTACATTATAGCTATGAACCCCTAATCTACTGCCCCTAACATCGCCGACACTTACATTATATTTATTACCCCCTAATCTGCCCCCCCAATATCGCCGGCACCTACCTACACTTATTAACCCCTAATCTGCCAACCGGACCTCGCCGCCACTATAATAAATGTATTAACCCCTAAACCGCCGCACTCCCGCCTCGCAAACACTATAATAAATGTTATTAACCCCTAATCTGCTCTCCCTAACATCGCCGCCACCTATCTACAATTATTAACCCCTAATCCGCCGCTACTATAATAAAGTTATTAACCCCTAAACCTAAGTCTAACCCTAACCCTAACACCCCCCCTAACATAAATATAATTTAACTAAAACAAAATAATATTCCTATAATTAAATAAATTATTCCTATTTAAAACTAAATACTTACCTATAAAATAAACCCTAATATAGCTACAACATAACTAATAATTACATTCGGCTAGATTTAGAGTTTGGCGTTAGCCGTCAAAACCAGCGTTAGAGGCTACTAACGCTGGTTTTGGGCTACCGCTGGTATTTAGAGTCAGTCAGGAAAGGGTCTAACGCTCACTTTGCAGCCGCGATTTTTCCATACCGCAGATCCCCCTACGCCAATTGCGTATCCTATCTTTTCAATGGGATCTTTCTAACGCCGGTATTTAGAGTCGTGGCTGAAGTGAGCGAAGTGAGCGTTAGAAATCTAACGACAAAACTCCAGCCGCAGAAAAAAGCCAGGAGTTAAGAGCTTTCTGGGCTAACACCGGTTCATAAAGCTCTTAACTACTGTGCTCTAAAGTACACTAACACCCATAAACTACCTATGTACCCCTAAACCAAGGGCCCCCCACATCGCCGCCACTCTATTAAATTTTTTTAACCCTTAATCTGCCGACCGCACACCGCCGCCACCTACATTATCCCTATGTACCCCTAATCTGCTGCCCCTAACACCGCCGACCCCTATATTATATTTATTAACCCCTAATCTGCCGCCCCCAACGTCGCCTCCACCTACCTACAATTATTAACCCCTAATCTGCCGACCGGACCTCACCGCTACTCTAATAAATGTATTAACCCCTAAAGCTAAGTCTAACCCTAACCCTAACACCCCCTTAAGTTAAATATAATTTAAATCTAAGGAAATAAATTAACTCTTATTAAATAAATTATTCCTATTTAAAGCTAAATACTTACCTGTAAAATAAATCCTAATATAGCTACAATATAAATTATAATTATATTGTAGCTATTTTAGGATAAATATTTATTTTACAGGCAACTTTGTATTTATTTTAACCAGGTACAATAGCTATTAAATAGTTAAAAACTATTTAATAGTTACCTAGCTAAAATAATTACAAATTTACCTGTAAAATAAATCCTAACCTAAGTTACAATTAAACCTAACACTACACTATCAATAAATTAATTAAATAAAATACCTACAATTATCTACAATTAAACCTAACACTACACTATCAATAAATTAATGAAATACAATACCTACAAATAAATACAATTAAATAAACTAACTAAAGTACAAAAAATAAAAAAGAACTAAGTTACAAAAAATAAAAAAATATTTACAAACATTAGAAAAATATTGCAACAATTTTAAGCTAACTACACCTACTCTAAGCCCCCTAATAAAATAACAAAGCCCCCCAAAATAAAAAAAATGCCCTACCCTATTCTAAAATTAAAATAGAAAAGCTCTTTTACCTTACCAGCCCTTAAAAGGGCCTTTTGCGGGGCATGCCCCAAATAATTCAGCTCTTTTGCCTGGAAAAAAAAACATACAATACCCCCCCCAACATTACAACCCACCACCCACATACCCCTAATCTAACCCAAACCCCCCTTAAATAAACCTAACACTAAGCCCCTGAAGATCTTCCTACCTTATCTTCACCACGCCGGGTATCAGGCTCCGATGTCTTGATCCAAGCCCAAGCGGGGGCTGAAGACGTCCATCCTCCGGCTGAAGTCTTGATCCAAGCGGCGGCTGAAGAAGTCCATCATCGGGCAGAAGTCTTCATCCTATCCGGGCAGAAGAGGAGATCCGGACCGGTAGACATCTTCATCCAAGCGGCATCTTCTATCTTCTTCCATCCGATGACGAGCGGCTCCATCTTCAAGACCTCCGGCGCGGATCCATCCTCTTCTTCCGACGTCCTAAAACCGAATGACGGTTCTTTTAAGGGACGTCATCCAAGATGGCGTCCCTCGAATTCCGATGGGCTTATAGGATTCTATCAGCCAATCGGAATTAAGGTAGGAAAATTCTGATTGGCTGATGGAATCAGCCAATCAGACTCAAGTTCAATCCTAGGCGTTTGTGTTTTGGTAACTGCTAAAAATAAAACTATTGATATTTCTATTTTTTAAAGCATTGTTACTTTACGGCATTTTTTCACACCTTCCTTAAATGTTTGCACATTAGTATATATGCCTCTTGTCATTGGCTCAGACAATGTGTACATCTAGCTCCAGAAGTGCACTGCTGCTCCTTCAACAAAGAAAACCAAGAGAATTAAGCTAATTTGATAATATAAGTATATTGGAAAGGTCTTTAAAATTGTTTGCTACTTGAATAATGAAAGAACATATTTTGGGTTTCATGTCTCTTTAAAGGTGTTTTTTTTGTGTGATAAAATCGAAGATTTCTGAGCCAGGATCATCACATAGGGCCTGATTATCTAAAGCTCTCTGCTCTGGTGAGCTAATCTATGCCAGGTTACTCAAAAAAATTATAAAAATGTATTTTTGGGCCTGAGAGCTGTCTATCCAGCTATGCAGGGTTCTGTGAATGAGACAGAAACTTGCATTATAATACAATGCTAAAAAAATCCACAAAGATTTCTCTTCATGCTTGCCAGTTTTTGATCATTGTGCCCATGGTGAGTTTTTCACAATTTAATATAAGTTGATTTGCTGATCCAGTGTGCTCTACAGGTTAGGCCAAAATAGTGTCTCACAAGAGGTCTCTGTGTGACCTGATTGTAATCATTAAAGTGACAGTAAACTTTTCTTTTTAGATGAGCATATACGGAACGTTAGTGATATTTTAGATGGAGTTTAATGAATCAGTTGTAATGAAGATACACGATAACTTACTTTTTAACGTAGCGCTGAAATTCAAATACCCCACGCTCTGGCCGCCCATTTCGAAACTAATCTTTTTTTGTAAGCTGATGGTTTGAACTGCCTCCAATCAGCACTTTTGCTACAACAAAAGTGCTGTATGGCTAGAGCGCTGATTGGAGAACAGTTCAAAAAAAATATTTTTGAAGTAGGCGGTGTGATGAGAGTGGAAGTGTGATGTCACCGGATGGGGGGCGTGGCCTGTGGCCATTATTATCTATGTCGCAGTTACTAAGTTAGATGTGCTGTACAAGCTGTATACTTCTATGCTCTGCAATAAAATAGTGTTGTACCTTCTATGCTGTGTCCTGCATCTCATGACATAGTGTCAGAAGTACTTGCCTGGCTGATTAATGACAATGTCGAAATTCACTCCACCTGAGCCTTTTGATTTCTCTCAGCCTGCAGCTTGGCCCAAATGGCGTCAAAGCTTCAGGATTGCTTCCAAGCTGGACAAGCAGAGCTGTGGCAAGAATTTGACTTTGAAATAGTTATGAACAAACTCAGTGCTCACTTTGTGCCCAAAAGAAATGTGATTAATAATTCACAAAAGAGTCATTTGTGTGCAGCCTGTATGAGCTAGCTGAATTCTATGAATTTGGTGTTGCTAAAGAAGAGCAAATCAGAGACAGAATAGTTATAGGAATTGGAGATGCTGAGGTCTCACTGAAGCTACAGTTGGAGGCTGAATTAATGTTAGATGGGGCTATTAGGATGGCCCTCCAGAGTGAACTGGTGAAAAAGCAAAAGTGTTGATCTGAGGTCTGAAAGGCACAGTGTGAATGGTAGACCAAGGGCAACTGATAAGCCAAGAAGCGGATGGGAGCAGCAGGCTAGCTGCATGTGGTGTAACCGTACCCATGATCAGAATGTCATATGCCCCGCTAAAGATAAAAGATGTAGAAAGTGTAACCGAATGGGACATTTTGATGTAATGTGTAAAACTGATTCCATTAAGGAGATGTAGTGGATAGTGACCAGGAGGCTTAAAAAGTGTCCTTTGATGGGTCTGTGGTTGAACGGTCTGGTTTAGACGAAGATTGGCGTGTTACCCTTACTGTAATGCCTTCAAGATTGACACAGAAGCAGACATCACTGTTATGTCCCTTGCAGCATTTATAAAACTGCCTCGACAGCCTAAGCTGGCGAAAGTTACAACTAAAGTTCATAGTCCTGTGGCCACATCGATTGTGCAGGGAAATTTCTTGCCTGCTGCAAGTACAAGCAGATGAAATTCACCATGTGGTACATGTAATTAGAGGTCAGTGTGTTAACAAGCTATTGTTAACTTTCGATCAGGGTCATTTGGGTAGTTTCTGTTGTCATTATGATTTAAAAAGAGTAAACACAGTTGATTGATAATAAATGGCTTCAGCCAAACACTAACCATGAGTGAAAGAAAAGTTTTGTGTTATCATTCATATTCTCTGAAAAATGTCCAAGAAATCATAAATTCTGCCAGGGTATGTAAACTTATGAGCACAACTGTAGCTGCAGATTTGTGCGAACTGCATTGGAAGAAGTACCTAATTGTAAATGACTACTATTCCAGGTTTTTGAAGATTGCACCGTTGAATGAGATCACCAGTCAAGGCGGTATCACTCGTCTCAAGAGCTTGTTTGCTCAGTGGGGCATACCAATCGAGTGAGTGAGTGATAACGGAATGCAGTTTGCTTCCAAGGAGTTCAGTACTTTCAGCAGTGAATATGATTTTGTCCATTCTACATCAAGTCCGCATTACCCACAGGCCAATGGAATGGCCGAAAGGGCAGTTCAAACAACCAAGTTCATTTTGAAGCAATCTGAGCCATACCTAACTCTCTTGGTCTATAGGGCAACTCCCATCCAAGCCACAGGCTTTAGCCCAACACAGTTAATGCTAGGACGTCAGATCTGCACTACACTACCCACTGTGGATGTTTTCCAGCCAGTCCACTCTGTTCCTCGGGACGAGGTCCTTAGGACGGATGAAGAGGTAAAAAGGGGCTACCGATTCTTCTAAGACAGAAAACACTCTGTGAGGCCCTTGCAGGAGCTGAATGTGGGACAAAATGTCAATGTTTAGCTGGATGATGAGAAGAAATGGAAGACGCCTGCTACGGTAATGATGCTCTCCAGAACTAAGGTCTTATGTAGTCTTTACTGAAGGAGGGTCAGTCATATGTTGAAATAAAAGAAATCTTCAGCCAGTACCTGAGAGTTTGGGACTGGATGCCTCAGAGCCACAGCAGGTGGGATCCCCTGTTCTAAGAGGGGTGACTTCCCCTTAACAAGACCACAGCAGGGATATTTATGGGCTTCCAGCAGACTCTCAATCACCTTCTTCTGTATCAGAGGATAATTCATGTAAAATGACGTCTAGTGAAAGAGTGGTGACACTTCCAGCCTGTTACCGGGATTAGTATTGTAGTTAGAGCAGTGACTAGAAGAATGGGCAGAATAAACCCATGGTCACTGTGGACTAGGGTAGTGTCAGTATATTTATGAAAATCTTAGCAGTGCTATCCAAATAATATATATATAAGTTTATGGCAGGGTTATAAACATAATACAAAGAAATAGAAACCCTTATCAACCATGCACCTACTAGACCATACAATTAATATAAATATCTGAATTCTTTTATTTAGTTAATATCCATAAACATATTGAACTATATTTGCAGTAAAAGGAAATTAAATAAAAGTTTATATGCGTTAAAACCAACTCTTAAGATATGCTATCCTTCTTACAAAACCCAGAAAAATATACCTTCACAATTCAGCCTTTTATTTATTTAACACAATGGGACTAAAAACCTTTAACATCCAAGCAATACAATTCTAAACAGTGTTTATAAAACAATAGGATAATATATATATTCTGCTATTTAACTGCAATTTATCCTAATACAAAATTAACTGACAATATCAGAACTTGCATAGATGAGTTACTTGGTCAATCAGACACAGATTTAAACAATATATATATAGGTTGTGAAATGCTAACTTAAAAAGAAAAACACACTGCTTCTTTAAATCTATTAAATACAAATTAACTATGCATATAACTTATCTTACAAAAACCTTGTATACATCACCCAAATAAACAGCAATCCGGTTCCCAATGTTTTGCAACAGATCCAATTCGTAGCGGTCTTTAGGTCATCTCATTTGAAAGAAGGTTTTTGCACAAATCAAGGATAAGTTTTAAGCTCCTTGCTGAAGTGAACTTTTTTTTTTTTTTTTAGGTATATCGCAGCCAAAATCAGATCACTAATTTTCAACAAGTTACAGACAACTCCCTCTTGTGCATTCAACACTCCCATTATATAATCATTGATGACATCATGTGGGTGGCACTACGGGAGCTGACCTTCCCATTGGTTATCTGGGAAGTCTAAATCGGATTGGCCCTTGGAAATTTCATTTTTAACAGCCAGAAAGAACCTTCTGGCTGTAGTTCTCGCAACATAACACCAGGTGGCAGCATACAGTACAACATAGCAATACAATACAGCATTTATGACATTTTTAAGCAAGTTAATTTTTTTTTTTATAAAATGGTTATTTAATCAGATCACACTCTCTGCATTAATCATATATAACCCCAATTACAGATGGTTAATATTAGGTTATTTTTTCTGATTATTCTGATACCAAATATGTTATATTATTAACATTTTATTATATTAAGGTAATTTAACACTGCTAATTATTAGCTTAAAATGCATTATAATTTTATCAGTATTCTGGCATTTCTTTGCAAATAACAGCTTATTTTTATATCTCCAGATTGGTAGTATTTAAAACTCCTGATATTTGCATCCACCCAGATATAGTATGTGACATTTCTGTGTATTTCTTCCTGAATACATAAATCCTGTTTATGTCGATCTGAAATAAAAATAAATGTTAATAATCACTTCTCTTCAGGTCCATAAACATCTATTCATGTTCTTAAACACACAGAGGCTAAGATATTCATGCCTTCAAAATATATATATATATATATATACATATATATATCATTCAATCTTTTACTTTCCATATATATATATATTTAGATGTTAATGTTTGATATCACATAAATATACATCTCATATCCATTAAAATATATATAGTTGTTTTGAAATCATAATGTAAGTCATAGGCCTTCACTGTATTATCCTAACATTCTAACTTTTCAGTAACTTCAGTTGCCAGACTTTTTGTCTCATACTCACCACATGGGGTCAATCCATGAGGAGTTGTAAGAGTCTTTAAAACAGCATATTTCCTGTTTAGCCAGCAGTGCAGATGTGTATTTGATTTTATTTGTGTCACCTTCCCCCAAGAGGGGTTTTTGCAGTAAGTCTTCAAATAGAGATTCAGTGAGATAGAACTGTTGTATCACACGTGTCAAATTCCAAAGGGGTCCTTGAACACATTCTTTTCTCACCTCACCAAATGTTCTGAGGTTATAAAAATCTGCATATATAGTCAAATGAATAGGGTCACTGAGCTATTTCCTTTAGAAAAGAAATGTTTGTGTTTCAAAAAGGCTCTACTGATCGTCAATCCTGATAGACGTGTATTAGAAGCTGTGTTCAACAAACTCATGTTCAATTAATCCTGAGGTCTCATCTAACATATACAGTGTATAAAATATACATATATATATATATATATATATATATATATACACATATGTAATATTCATCATAATATTTATATACTCTGACATAAATCCCCCTTCCAACTTCAAATAGATGTAGGACACATGTATTTGAATTGGCTTAAAGTCAGTGGTATTTGATGAGGATCAACCGTATACCTCATAGACAGTCTCTTATGAAGAAAGTTTGTTATTTTGAGCTTTCATGTTTATCAGTTAGGCATCTTTAAATTACAGTATGTCTTTAGTGCATTTGAGGATATGACACTTCATTCTCCCTCTATGACTTGTAGTTGGGATCTGGGATGACATGCCCGCAATTGATTGATATGTACCCATTTATCTATGAAACCTTCATTTTTGGGGATCCGTATTTTATAGGCCACTGGAGATATTTTGTCAGTAATGACAAAAGGACCTTTCCATGAGGGAAGAAATTTCTTCTCCCTAACCTGATCTCTTCCAAAGTTATAAAGATAAACTTTATCATTTATTTCATATTCCTTTTTGGATGTTTTGAGATCATAATAGGTTTTAGTGGCAGTTGCGGCTCTTTCTAAATTCCTTTGAGCAAATGCAAAGGCATGTTGCAGGTGTCTCCTTAGGTTTTTCACATATTGATGTGTATTGGCAGCGTTTATCAAATTTTGGTCTGATGTACGGTACAGCAGATGCTGAGGTAGAACCATTCTTCTACCAGTCATCAGTTCAAAAGGTGACATCTTGGTAGCACTACTTGGAGTTGCTCTTAATGCCATTAAGACTAGAGGTAGTTTTACATCCCAGTCTTTACCTGTCTCACTCACAAACTTTTTGAGGATTTTAACAATGGACTGGTTGTAACGCTCTACACCACCACTTGAGGCAGCTCTATAAGCAATATGGAGCTTTCTTTTAACCCCTAGTATTTTCCACATTTTTGTCATCACTTCGCTAGTGAAGTGGGTCCCCCGATCTGACTCGATTCTTTGGGGCAGACCAAATCTGGAAAATATATGGCTGATGAGCAATGCTGCACATGTTTCAGCACTATTGTTAGGTGCACTAATGCACTCTACCCATTTAGTGAACAGGCATGTCACTGTTAACATGTACTTGTTACCTCTTGATGACCTTGTTACCGGACCAATAAAATCAATTTGTATATCTGACCATGGCATTACCATCCCCCTTTTCTGCAATGGCGCTCTATGTGTTGGTGCAGTGGGTTGGAACTGTGGGCAGATTAAACACCCTTGACAGTAGGTTTGAACATCTTTCAACATGTGTGGCCAAAAAGCATAATCACGTAATATTTCATACGTGAGTTTGGCACCACGATGACCAGATGTGGGAGCATCATGGGCATGTTGAAGCATTAGACCTCTGAACTTGGTGGGTACTACCCACTGCTGGATGCCAGTTTTGGAGGTTCTAATTAACAAACCATTCTGTAATTTGAATTGTGATTTAGATTTTATTAAGATTCTCAGATCTTCTTTGCCAATACAATCATCTTTTGAGATGGGGTTGCTTTCAGGATCTTCTATGTGTTTATAGAAGATGCCTACAATGGGGTCTTCTTTTTGACTAGTGATCAGGTCCTCACTAGGAGAATCCTGACTCCATTGTACCAAGTTAGGCTCACTCTGTTGTTTTGCCTGGTTTCTGGTAATGGCTTCTACCTGAATTGCACCCATTAAGTGGTCAATATTAAGGAGTTCTCCAGTTATGGCTCCTTGTTTGGCTAATGAATCCGCAAGGTCATTGCCTTCCTTATCAGGACCTAGAACTCTGGAATGACCCTTGGTCTTTTTCCAGTGTATGGTTAAATCATTGGATACTACCAGATTATCAATCTCGCAGAACAACTTGCCATGCTTGACTGGTTTGTTATTGCTTTTCTGCATGCCATTTCTTTTCCAAGTTGGCAGGTATTCAACAAAACTGTCACGCACATGATTTGAGTCAGTTATGATCACAAATTCATGAATACCATGTTCAATAGCCATTTCAATGGTTTTGAAAACAGCAGTTAGTTCTGCAACTTGACTGGATCTTGGTCCAATGTTGAAACCTACAGATATATTTGAGAATCCATTTGCCCCAGTTATACCAATGCCAGCGACTAGTCTGCGCTCATTATCAATAGTGGCATGGTAAGAACAACCATCAACATATACCCAAGGTAATGTTTGACAATGGTCTTCATTGTACATTTTATATGGGGAAAGCAATTGTTCTTCCAGAAAATCATCTTCTGATAATTTTTCCCCAGGATCTCTAGCAGTACAGTCGTGGAGCTCAGCAAGCCCTTGTGCGACTGGATTCTTTTTATTCTGCTTGTAGCGAATTTCTAAGGGCCAGCCTTGTAAGGAAAGAGTCCACGCTGTTATGCGGCTATTAGACAAATTCCCATCTCTTATTCTCTCACTTTGCAAATATAGCAAAGGCTGGTGGGCCGTTTCCACAATAATTTTCTCGCCCTGTATATAGCTGCGGAAATTTTGTAGAGCCCATACAGTAGATAAGAGGGCTTTTTCGCAATCGTTAAACTTTATTTCTACTGGGGATAGATTTTTGCTCGCATAAGCAATGGCTTTGTTCAAATTATCATGCTTTTGGTATAACACAGCACTCATGCTTACATCTGTGTACCCTGTTTCTAAGTAGAAAGGTTTACCACCTTCAGGGTACGCTAAGCAAGGTGCTTGAGTGAGTTTTCTCTTCAGCTCTCTGATGGCTGTCTCTTGAGACTCACTCCAGTGCCATTTCACATCCTTCTTTAGAAGAAGTAGTAGTGGTTTAGCTAATTCCGCATAATTATCAATGAATTTGCGAGAATAATTCGTCATACCCAGGAATGATCTCAATTCCTTTAAGTTAGTTGGGTTTTTAGAATTCACTATAGCTTCCACCTTTTTCTTCTGGGGATTTAATCCGTCAGAGGTAACTTCATGCCCCAAGAAGTTTACACGAGTGCGGCACCATTGAGCTTTTTGCAGGGATAATTTGACACCTGCCCTTTTAAGTTGGCTGAGGACGTGTTTAAGTTCTGTGATGTGTTTTTCAAAGTCTGTGCTTTTGATTAAAACATCATCAACATAAGATAAGGTCCCCCTTTCCAGTGCGTCAGGCATAGCCTTATGCATGAATACAGCAAATTCATGTCCAGAATTTATGTATCCAAATGGAAGTCTCTGGAATGCATACTGAACCTTTTGGAAGGAGAATGCTAGCTTATATTGGTCCTCTTCATGTACCTTTATGGTCCAATATCCCTGTGCACAATCAATGGCAGTGAATATTTTGGATCTCTGCATTTGTGCTAGGCACTGGTCAATGTATGGTACAGGCCAGCCAGACATGTATACTCGTTTGTTTAGCTGTCTTAAGTCAGCACACAAACGCCATTGTCCATTGGGCTTAAGGACACCTAGAATAGGATTATTATAAGAGCTGTGCACCTGTCTGATAATACCTCTTTCTTCCAAATTCCTTATGATCTCTGCAAGAGAATCATATGAGGCTAAGGGAAGTCTGTATTGTTTGACAAATACAGGTGGTGCATCGGGATCTGTTTGTATTCTTGCAATGTGCAAGTCTGTAGTACCACAGTCATAAGAATCCTTAGCAAAAATATCCTTGTACTCCATCAGTAGTTCTCGCAGCTGTTGGCGTTCATCATCGCTGGAACAGCCATTAGCTAAGGATATTTGCTCTTCGACTATTTGCTGAAATCCTGGAAAGATTTCAGGCTGTCCTATTTCATAGGCTTCTTCCAGTCTAGAGGTGAGATCCCCTTGATTATAATTTACATTGCTCCCATGACTCTGGGTATTGGGGTAATCTTGCTGTTTGATTGGCTGATCAAACACTAGAGAGGCTTCTTCAATTTTACAGATGCCTTCCTCTGAGCTGAAGGGATAAATAGATTGAACATTAAATAGACCCTCTGGCATAGATGCAAAGGATTGTTCTATTAATTGTTCTTCAGTTAGGTATCCTTCAGGTATTAGCCCAATTACATTATTCTGGAATCCAAAAGTGTAATAACTTGATTCCAGTGCATATCCTATGGTAGTTCCCTTGGATAATGTTATATCCTGTGGGGTCATGTTATGCACAATAATATGTATTGGAACAGTTCCAATATTCACCATAGGAGTGTAAGTCACTGTGACACCCAGATTTTGTATTCTATGGGAGAGGCAAATTAGTGTTTCAGAAGTTTTTAATTTCTGACCTCTCTTTACCTGTAAGGGTAAAAGAAATTTATCAGCCCCAGCAGGAATTATAACATCGCTAGATACCTGCATATTCACAGCATATGGCAATTGCTGGTTTGATTTCAGGGCTGCATTTTCATCCTGAAATACTTCAGGGTCCCCCTTTAACCTGCTCCAAAGGCAAGAGTTAATCAAATCTATTTGTATGGCATATCTATGTAAAATATCATTGCCAATGTATATTTGATTATGGGGAGTATTTAAAACTAAAAACAGGTGCTTCACTGACTTATTACCAATAGAGATAGATAATAAGCACTTATCTGTGATGTTATAGCTTTCAGACCTGTCATCCAGGCCGTTGACACAGTGGTCTTGGGGAGAAAGATATTTAATCACTTTAGGTTCAGCTATTTGCGCTAATAAACCTTCGCTTATATAGCTAGCTTCCTGTTTTAAATTTATTTTAGCATACTTGGTTTTACCAAGGTCATGCACTTGTATAGGGATAAATAGATCCTCTTTAACTCTCTCAATCCCTGTGAGGTATTGAGCATGGTCTCCCCCTTTAGGGATTTTAGGATCCCCCTTGTGGAGTGATATGGTTAATATATCGCCATCTAGGGAGATATTCGCTATTTTTCCGGGCGAAATTTTAAAAGTATTACCATCAGAGCCACTAAAAGGAGTCTGATCATCTATTTGTAGAATAGTGATTTCAGGTGTAGAGTTATTCCTGAAATGAATCTCCACAGCATCTGGTTTCTCTTCCACCACGTGACAGCTGTGTCGGGTGCGAGATGTACCAGATTTTTCATAATTGATAGGCCGTTTAACTTGCGACCAAATTACATTATTTATGCAATCAATTATGGTGCTTAATCGTTTCAGGAGATCACTACCAATAATTAAACGATCAGTTGGCAGATCCACTATAATGACAGGGTGTCTTATGACCCTGTTCCCCAATTTAAATTTTAACCAGGCAGTACCGTAGACTTTTAGGGAGTCACCCCCAACACCTATTAGAGAACCGTCAAATTCTCTTATTTTGGGTTTGTGGGGTGTTAGCTCATTTAGCTGTGTGTAGTACCTGTGGGATAAGATAGTTGCCTGTGACCCAGTGTCAATTAATCCCCTGATAGGGTTGGAGACTGAATCTTGCAGCTCAACTAGTACATAATATCTTCCTGCAGTTTCTATCATTTCACACATAAAATTTGCATTCTTGTACATCTGTGGGCTTCGCCACGTTTTACCTGGATCCGCTGCGTCATTCGATGCAGAGGAAATTTCATACCTACCTGTTTCCCCTATGACAAGGTCAGCTGGGTTCTTGTGTACTGTATCTGTGGAAATAATGTTAAGAGAACACTGCAGAGGAAAAGTTTGGTTAATTTTTCCCGGCTGATATCGCTCATTGTCACAGCTAATTTGTCCGTTTCCGGTCTGTGGGGAGATAACATGATTAGTATCATTGATATTTATTACTACATTTTGTATATCTCTCCCCTCCCCTTCAGGTGATACTGCAGTATTTATGACTGTGCCTGTGGTCCACTGCTGACCACTGGCTGTACCCCTAAAAAAGTATTGTTCGGTTGCTGAGCCGTAGATTTTTGACTCATATTAGCGATTTGTTCGCTCAACCGATTTAATTGGGTAAACAGCATATCTACCTGATTGTACAAGTTACCTCTACCCCTGGGCCTATCTCCTGGTGCCCCATTGTACTGATTCCTGGACCATTGGGTTCCCTCAGAATCAGGGCCACTATTTCTATTCTGGCGTGGTTGCCCCTGGGGTTCAGCTTGTTCAGCATTAGTACTTTGGGGAGCATTATATACCTGGGGTGTCTGGTTACCCTGAGAATATCTTCGCCGTCTATTGTATCTACCCTTGCGCGGATACCAATTATTTGGTGAGTATTCTCTTTGTGAGTAATTATTCACCTGATTATGTCCCCCACTTTGGTTATAGTCTCCCTGCGCCTCAACCTGTGTAGGGGGAGGGGCAGAATTAAACCTCTGTGGAGATGGCCTGTTTTGACTGGCCACCTCTGCATAAGTTCTCTTGTTAGACTCCAAATTGAGGGGTTTAGGTGACACCCTAGTTTCTGCTACAATTTTGGGTTTTGATTCCTTTTTAACCCCCTGCTCACTGGACTGCTGAATAGAGTATAATTTTGTACTCTCTTTGATCAGCCATTCCAATGAGCAGTCCTCATCAAAATCTCTAGCTAAGTTAATTTTGATGGGTGTAGGCAATGCTTCAAAAAATAAATTTACAAATTCTGAGCCATCAAATCTGGGATTATCTTCAGCCATACTGTACGCATTTTTCAATACAGAAAGGAATTCGACTGGACTCTGATTCGCACGACACTTTAAACCATATACCGCTATTTTCGCGGCAGTTTTAGTGCGATATTGCCCGAATTCTTTTCTGCATTGTTGTTTTACCCCATTCCAGGAATGAATATTCATATCCTTTAGTGAAGCAAAGAATTTGTGATGCTTACTGTCAAATACCCAAGGCAGAAATTCAATTTTCAATTTCTCACTTGTAACATTCATTATAGCTAACGCATTTTCAAAAGCCTGTAAATGATCAATTACAGATGTTGTTCCCTTATTGGAGAATATAGGTACTGCGCGTTGTACGAAGGTGATTATTTTATGGGAATCATAGACTTTATCAGACTTATTTTGGGATTCTCTGTTAGAGTTTCCCTCCCCCGCATCAGCTGCGCTACAGCTGTCCTCTGGATTTACATCCTGAGGGGATTGTCTATTTGGGAAATCTACTTCTGACCCGTTAGGGGTCATTTGTCTATGTTGTTCTATATATTTTCGTACCTCGTCCCTTACGCGTTCGCTAAAGGAGTTAGCATTATCTGTATTATTCTCACTGCTAATATAGGGGTTTTCATTATGGCGATATGACCTTTTTAAATCGCTTAATTCTCTCTGGCTTTGCGCAAGCTGTTTATTTAAATCTTGTATCTGCGCGATTAAGTCCATATTGTGCTTATCTAAGGTGGCTAGGTTTTGGGCAAATTCATCCATTTTATTTTTGGCTATTTTTAAACCCTCTTCGCGTCTGCGCGAGGAACGAATACTATTTTCTAGCTCCTGTATTTGCAATCGTTTGTCTGTGACACAAAACGACATTTCGTCAATTATGCATATTAAAAGGGGCCAGGATTTTAGTATTAGTTCGTCTCGCTTTTTGGGAGCTTCGCATTGATTAATCATTAATAATTCCTGGAAGAATTCATTCTCTTCATTCCACATATTATTATTAACGGTAATATTTTTAGCCCTAGTTTCAAGCATATCCATAAAATCATTTAATTCACCCGCAATATTAAACTTCCCTTTAAGGTAACTTAAGATATCTTTCTTAAGGACCTGACCTTTAGTAATAGGTATGGTTATGGGACCAATTTCATTGCTATGTATAGAATTAAATGAGTCACTTCTGGCTACAGACATTATTATATTGGTTTAGTACTTAGTTAAACTAAAACGCTAATACAATTTTTGCCAATAAAAAGAGAGAAGGAAAATTTTTATATTTCAAAAAAAAAATATTATTAATCTTGAAATATGAAAAATTAATATTCCAAAATATGAGAAATTAATATTTTTGATTAACTTTGAAAATATGAAAAATCAATATTTTTGATTAATTTTGAAATATGAAACATTAATATTTTTATTAATTTTTCAAAATTAATCTTTAATAATATTTCAAGATATTAATGTCAATCTCGAAATATGAAAATTAATATTTCAACTTTTCAAAAAAAAATATATCTTCAAAATATTAATATCGAAATATGAATTATTATTTTTTTTTTTCTCTTTTATAATAATTTCTATTTACTTACAAATATATTATATCAATTATGATGGAATATTAATAAATCTCAGAAAAAGTGCCTCCAATTATTATGTCAGTATATTTATGAAAATCTTAGCAGTGCTATCCAAATAATATATATATAAGTTTATGGCAGGGTTATAAACATAATACAAAGAAATAGAAACCCTTATCAACCATGCACCTACTAGACCATACAATTAATATAAATATCTGAATTCTTTTATTTAGTTAATATCCATAAACATATTGAACTATATTTGCAGTAAAAGGAAATTAAATAAAAGTTTATATGCGTTAAAACCAACTCTTAAGATATGCTATCCTTCTTACAAAACCCAGAAAAATATACCTTCACAATTCAGCCTTTTATTTATTTAACACAATGGGACTAAAAACCTTTAACATCCAAGCAATACAATTCTAAACAGTGTTTATAAAACAATAGGATAATATATATATTCTGCTATTTAACTGCAATTTATCCTAATACAAAATTAACTGACAATATCAGAACTTGCATAGATGAGTTACTTGGTCAATCAGACACAGATTTAAACAATATATATATAGGTTGTGAAATGCTAACTTAAAAAGAAAAACACACTGCTTCTTTAAATCTATTAAATACAAATTAACTATGCATATAACTTATCTTACAAAAACCTTGTATACATCACCCAAATAAACAGCAATCCGGTTCCCAATGTTTTGCAACAGATCCAATTCGTAGCGGTCTTTAGGTCATCTCATTTGAAAGAAGGTTTTTGCACAAATCAAGGATAAGTTTTAAGCTCCTTGCTGAAGTGAACTTTTTTTTTTTTTTTTAGGTATATCGCAGCCAAAATCAGATCACTAATTTTCAACAAGTTACAGACAACTCCCTCTTGTGCATTCAACACTCCCATTATATAATCATTGATGACATCATGTGGGTGGCACTACGGGAGCTGACCTTCCCATTGGTTATCTGGGAAGTCTAAATCGGATTGGCCCTTGGAAATTTCATTTTTAACAGCCAGAAAGAACCTTCTGGCTGTAGTTCTCGCAACATAACACCAGGTGGCAGCATACAGTACAACATAGCAATACAATACAGCATTTATGACATTTTTAAGCAAGTTAATTTTTTTTTTTATAAAATGGTTATTTAATCAGATCACACTCTCTGCATTAATCATATATAACCCCAATTACAGATGGTTAATATTAGGTTATTTTTTCTGATTATTCTGATACCAAATATGTTATATTATTAACATTTTATTATATTAAGGTAATTTAACACTGCTAATTATTAGCTTAAAATGCATTATAATTTTATCAGTATTCTGGCATTTCTTTGCAAATAACAGCTTATTTTTATATCTCCAGATTGGTAGTATTTAAAACTCCTGATATTTGCATCCACCCAGATATAGTATGTGACATTTCTGTGTATTTCTTCCTGAATACATAAATCCTGTTTATGTCGATCTGAAATAAAAATAAATGTTAATAATCACTTCTCTTCAGGTCCATAAACATCTATTCATGTTCTTAAACACACAGAGGCTAAGATATTCATGCCTTCAAAATATATATATATATATATATACATATATATATCATTCAATCTTTTACTTTCCATATATATATATATTTAGATGTTAATGTTTGATATCACATAAATATACATCTCATATCCATTAAAATATATATAGTTGTTTTGAAATCATAATGTAAGTCATAGGCCTTCACTGTATTATCCTAACATTCTAACTTTTCAGTAACTTCAGTTGCCAGACTTTTTGTCTCATACTCACCACATGGGGTCAATCCATGAGGAGTTGTAAGAGTCTTTAAAACAGCATATTTCCTGTTTAGCCAGCAGTGCAGATGTGTATTTGATTTTATTTGTGTCACCTTCCCCCAAGAGGGGTTTTTGCAGTAAGTCTTCAAATAGAGATTCAGTGAGATAGAACTGTTGTATCACACGTGTCAAATTCCAAAGGGGTCCTTGAACACATTCTTTTCTCACCTCACCAAATGTTCTGAGGTTATAAAAATCTGCATATATAGTCAAATGAATAGGGTCACTGAGCTATTTCCTTTAGAAAAGAAATGTTTGTGTTTCAAAAAGGCTCTACTGATCGTCAATCCTGATAGACGTGTATTAGAAGCTGTGTTCAACAAACTCATGTTCAATTAATCCTGAGGTCTCATCTAACATATACAGTGTATAAAATATACATATATATATATATATATATATATATATATATACACATATGTAATATTCATCATAATATTTATATACTCTGACAGTAGTCTACCCTGATATCCAAGTCAGGATTGTTTTTCATGTTATATATATATATATTTATATTTTGTTATTTGTTGTACACTAAAAAAAAATGAATGCATTAGTCTTTGAAAAAGATGTGAGAGTGGGATGTCACCGGATGGGGGTGTGGCTTGTGGCCGTTATTATCTATGTTGCAGTTACTGACGGCTAGATTTGGAGTTTTGTCGGTAACGACCCGAAAAGCTAACGCCGGCTTTTTTCTGGCCGCACCATAAAAATAACTCTGGTATTGAGAGTCCACATAAAGGCTGCGTTAGGCTCCAAAAAAGGAGCGTAGAGCATATTTAACGCAGCTTCAACTCTCAATACCAGAGTTGCTTACGCAAGCGGCCAGCCTCAAAAACGTGCTCGTGCACGATTCCCCCATAGGAAACAATGGGGCTGTTTGAGCTGAAAAAAAACCTAACACCTGCAAAAAAGCCGCGTTCAGCTCCTAACGCAGCCCCATTGTTTGCTATGCAGAAACACTTCCTACGTCTGCACCTAACACTCTAACATGTACCCCGAGTCTAAACACCCCTAACCTTACACTTATTAACCCCTAATCTGCCGCCCCCGCTATCGCTGACCCCTGCATATTATTATTAACCCCTAATCTGCCGCTCCGTAAACCGCCGCTACTTACATTATCCCTATGTACCCCTAATCTGCTGCCCTAACATCGCCGACCCCTATATTATATTTATTAACCCCTAATCTGCCCCCCACAACGTCGCCTCCCCCTGCCTACACTTATTAACCACTAATCTGCCGAGCGGACCTGAGCGCTACTATAATAAAGTTATTAACCCCTAATCCGCCTCACTAACCCTATAATAAATAGTATTAACCCCTAATCTGCCCTCCCTAACATCGCCGACACTTCAATTATTAACCCCTAATCTGCCGACTGGAGCTCACCGCTATTCTAATAAATGTATTAACCCCTAAAGCTAAGTCTAACCCTAACACTAACACCCCCCTAAGTTAAATATAATTTACATCTAACGAAATTAATTATCTCTTATTAAATAAATTATTCCTATTTAAAGCTAAATACTTACCTGTAAAATAAATCCTAATATAGCTACAATATAAATTATAATTACATTGTAGCTATTTTAGGATTAATATTTATTTTACAGGCAACTTTGTAATTATTTTAACCATGTACAATAGCTATTAAATAGTTAAGAACTATTTAATAGTTACCTAGTTAAAATAATTACAAAATTACCTGTAAAATAAATCCTAACCTAAGTTAGAATTAAACCTAACACTATACTATCATTAAATTAATTAAATAAAATACCTACACTTACCTACAATTAAACCTAACACTACACTATCAATAAATAAATGAAATACAATTCCTACAAATAACTACAATGAAATAAACTAACTAAAGTACAAAAAATAAAAAAGAACTAAGTTACAAAAAATAAAAAAATATTTACAAACATAAGAAAAATATTACAACAATTTTAAACTAATTACACCTACTCTAAGCCCCCTAATAAAATAACAAAGACCCCCCAAATAAAAAATGCCCTACCCTATTCTAAATTACTAAAGTTCAAAGCTCTTTTACCTTACCAGCCCTGAACAGGGCCCTTTGCGGGGCATGCCCCAAGAAGTTCAGCTCTTTTGCCTGTAAAAAAAAAACATACAATACCCCCACCCAACATTACAACCCACCACCCACATACCCCTAATCTAACCCAAACCCCCCTTAAATAAACCTAACACTAAGCCCCTGAAGATCATCCTACCTTGTCTTCACCTCACCAGGTATCACCGATCCGCCCTGGCTCCAAAATCTTCATCCAACCAAAGCAGGGGCTGGCGATCCATCATCCGGTGGCTGAAGAGGTCCAGAAGAGGCTCCAAAGTCTTCATCCTTTCCGGGAAGAAGAGGCGATCCGGACCGGCAACCATCTTGATCCAAGCGGCATCTTCTATCTTCATCCGATGACGACCGGCTCCATCCTGAAGACCTCCACCGCGGACCCATCTTCTTCCGGCGACGTCCAACTGAAGAATGACGGTTCCTTTAAGGGACGTCATCCAAGATGGCGTCCCTCGAATTCCGATTGGCTGATAGGATTCTATCAGCCAATCGGAATTAAGGTAGGAATATTCTGATTGGCTGATGGAATCAGCCAATCAGAATCAAGTTCAATCCGATTGGCTGATCCAATCAGCCAATCAGATTGAGCTCGCATTCTATTGGCTGTTCCGATCAGCCAATAGAATGCGAGCTCAATCTGATTGGCTGATTGGATCAGCCAATCGGATTGAACTTGATTCTGATTGGCTGATTCCATCAGCCAATCAGAATATCCCTACCTTAATTCCGATTGGCTGATAGAATCCTATCAGCCAATCGGAATTCGAGGGACGCCATCTTGGATGACGTCCCTTAAAGGAACCGTCATTCTTCAGTTGGACGTCGCCGGAAGAAGATGGGTCCACGGTGGAGGTCTTCAGGATGGAGCCGGTCGTCATCGGATGAAGATAGAAGATGCCGCTTGGATCAAGATGGTTGCTGGTCCGGATCGCCTCTTCTTCCCGGATAGGATGAAGACTTTGGAGCCTCTTCTGGACCTCTTCAGCCACCGGATGATGGATCGCCAGCCCCCGCTTGGGTTGGATGAAGATTTTGGAGCCAGGACGGATCGGTGATACCTGGTGAGGTGAAGACAAGGTAGGATGATCTTCAGGGGCTTAGTGTTAGGTTTATTTAAGGGGGGTTTGGGTTAGATTAGGGGTATGTGGGTGGTGGGTTGTAATGTTGGGGGGGGGGGAATTGTATGTTTTTTTTTACAGGCAAAAGAGCTGAACTTCTTAGGGCATGCCCCGCAAAGGGCCCTGTTCAGGGCTGGTAAGGTAAAAGAGCTTTGAACTTTAGTAATTTAGAATAGGGTAGGGCATTTTTTATTTTGGGGGTCTTTGTTATTTTATTAGGGGGCTTAGAGTAGGTGTAATTAGTTTAAAATTGTTGTAATATTTTTCTTATGTTTGTAAATATTTTTTTATTTTTTGTAACTTAGTTCTTTTTTATTTTTTGTACTTTAGTTAGTTTATTTCATTGTAGTTATTTGTAGATATTGTATTTAATTAATGTATTGATAGTGTAGTGTTAGGTTTAATTGTAGGTAATTATAGGTATTTTATTTAATTAATTTAATGATAGTATAGTGTTAGGTTTAATTGTAACTTAGGTTAGGATTTATTTTACAGGTAATTTTGTAATTATTTTAACTAGGTAGCTATTAAATAGTTCTTAACTATTTAATAGCTATTGTACCTGGTTAAAATAATTACAAAGTTGCCTGTAAAATAAATATTAATCCTAAAATAGCTACAATGTAATTATAATTTATATTGTAGCTATATTAGGATTTATTTTACAGGTAAGTATTTAGCTTTAAATAGGAATAATTTATTTAATAAGAGTTAATTTATTTCGTTAGATTAAAATTATATTTAACTTAGGGGGGTGTTAGTGTTAGGGTTAGACTTAGCTTTAGGGGTTAATACATTTATTAGAATAGCGGTGAGCTCCGGTCGGCAGATTAGGGGTTAATAATTGAAGTTAGGTGTCGGCGATGTTAGGGAGGGCAGATTAGGGGTTAATACTATTTATTATAGGGTTAGTGAGGCGGATTAGGGGTTAATAACTTTATTATAGTAGCGGTGCGGTCCGCTCGGCAGATTAGGGGTTAATAAGTGTAGGCAGGTGGAGGCGACGTTGAGGGGGGCAGATTAGGGGTTAATAAATATAATATAGGGGTCGGCGGTGTTAGGGGCAGCAGATTAGGGGTACATAGCTATAATGTAGGTGGCGGCGCTTTGCGGTCGGCAGATTAGGGGTTAATTATTGTAGGTAGCTGGCGGCGACGTTGTGGGGGGCAGATTAGGGGTTAATAAATATAATACAGGGGTCGGCGGTGTTAGGGGCAGCAGATTAGGGGTACATAAGTATAACGTAGATGGCGGTCGGCAGATTAGGGGTTAAAAAAATTTAATCGAGTGGCGGCGATGTGGGGGGGCCTCGGTTTAGGGGTACATAGGTAGTTTATGGGTGTTAGTGTACTTTAGAGTACAGTAGTTAAGAGCTTTATGAACCGGCGTTAGCCCAAAAAGCTCTTAACTACTGACTTTTTTCTGCGGCTGGAGTTTTGTCGTTAGATTTCTAACGCTCACTTCAGACACGACTCTAAATACCGGAGTTAGAAATATCCCATTGAAAAGATAGGATACGCAATTGACGTAAGGGGATCTGCGGTATGGAAAAGTCGCGGCTGAAAAGTGAGCGTTAGACCCTTTTTTGAGTGACTCCAAATACCGGAGTTAGCCGAAAACCAGCGTTAGGAGCCTCTAACGCTGGTTTTCACGGCTAACGCCAAACTCCAAATCTAGCCGTGAGTTAGATGTATTGTGCAAGCTGTATACTTCTATGCTCTGTAATAAAATAGCGTTGTACCTTCTATGCTGTGTCCTGCATCTCATGAAAGGTGGCATGAGCTTGGGGTATTTGAATTTCATATTTATAATAAAAGTAAGTTATAGCGCATCTTCATTACCATTGATGAATAAAACTCCATCTGAAATATTGCTAACATTCTGGATCTGTTTATCCAAAAGGGAGAGTTTACTATAACTTTCATAGGGATAGAAGGGCAACATTGAAATGTGCATGAATGCATTTCAATTTGAAAGATAAGCATTTTTACTATATGCTTCCATTAGCAAAAATGCTTTTAGTAAAAGTTATTTCAGTTTTTTCAGCAGCATACGCATATATCCTGTTAGGACCCTGCACCAATATTCATACACCCTACCTGCTCAGATATCTAGCAGTGTTGTGTACAGTATCATACTTGCCAACTGTCCCGTTTTTGCCGGGACAGTCCCGGAATTTGGGGCCGGGTCCCGGCCATTTAAATGTCCTGGACTGTCCCAGCAAGTTAGTAGCAGGCTGCAGCTCTTTGCGTTAGCTACCGGGATTGTGACGTGTGTGCCACTCTGAGCCCTCCTCCTTTGAATTTTTCATTCTTGCGCGGTCAGAGCACACCCGTGACGTCACCATCTCACGTAACCACCCTACATTGCCGCTCACTGGAGCAGTGCACCACCAGTCTTCTCACAACACACGGTGGCAGGGGGACTAACAGACTCAGAGCTGAGAGAGTGTATGTCGCACACACCCTAACTAAATTGACTGACTAGTGTAAAGAGAGACGATCAGTGGATCAGAGGTGAGACTCAGTGCTGCATAAATGAACCTTACCGGCTGCAAAGTGCAATAAAAACATAGCCAGCTGCTGACAGTGACCATGAATCACCAATTATTTAAAAAATATTAATAAAAAATGCTGTGACTTGTCAGACTCAGTCTCTGTTTATATGCTAAAGGGTAATTAATTTTTTTCTTTTTTAATTAAAAATAATGACATATAAACTAACTTTATATAACAGCCAGCAGGTAGATCATTCGCAAATCTGAGGGGTAATTAAAAAATTAAGTAAAGCTTCTTAATTTTTGAATTAATACCCCTGATATTAGCAAATGATCTGCCATTGTTATATACAGTATATTTGTTATATCTTCTGCTGGTTGTACAGATATTTTTCAGTGAAGCTTTTTAATTTTTGAATTACCCCTGATATTAGCAAATGATCTACCACTGTTATATACAGTTTATTCGTTATTATCTGTTGGTTCTGTAAGTACAGATATTTTGAAGTAAAGTTTCTGAAGCTTTACTACAAAATATTTGTACTTACAGAACCAACAGATTAAATAATAACAAATAAACTGTATATAACAGTGGCAGATGTTTGCTAATATTAGGGGTATTAATGAAAAAATTAAGAAGCTTTACTGAAAAATATCTGTACAACCAGCAGATATAACAAATACACTATATAACACACAAAGGAATAAGCACTTCACGTTAATGTCTACATATTATGCAAGAAAAAAGTTCTGGTGCACACCTGAAGGGCCCCCCTTTTTTATGGGTCCAAACGTAATAATAGAGGAACACACAGGTAGCACACAGGACAGGTAACAGATACCTTTTTAATACAGTGAGCAACGTTTCGGGGCTTCTGCCCCTTTATCAAGCTAACAACAAGTGAATTACAAACAACATTTATAATGAATGCTTGATCCTGAGTGACCAATCACAAATCAAGGGTAGGGGTTGACAGGAAGTGAAATCACCTCTGACCTCATCTAAACACAATGGCCAAACAAGTTTAACCCTACACTCTCTCTGTGAAAAGACTCACTGCATTAAAAACAGAAGCAGCAAATTGCCACAAAAATGCCCCAAATTAATATCTATTATACATTCTTATTGCAATCATATTAAATAGAAAATCAATGATATTGGACATCACCAAAGCAATTGTATAATGTGTACTATTTATATGAAATATTTATGATATTTATATAGGGTACATTGTTTCTAATCTCCAGATCCACCTGGCCTCCCTAAGCAGGAGGTCCTTGGCCCTATTGACCCCTCTAATGCATCTGGGGGCATGGTCTATAACCATAAGTTGGCTGGCCTGATGGCCTTTTTCTATAAAATGAGCAGGTACTGGAAGCTGGGCAGTTTTATCGATCCTAATAGTGGATTTATGCTGGCATATACGGTCCTTGATCCTCTGGGTCATCTCACATACATATAATAGCCCACACTGGCACTTTAACGCATAGACCACATAGGTTGAATTACATGTATAATATCCTTTGACCATAATTTTTTTTCAGTATATGGATGTGAAACAATGGGCACAGCTCAGACATGGAAAGGTGACATTCTTAGGTGTACCAAAGAATTTTTGTCTAGATGTTGACTGAGTATCTTGGCGGGGCATGGCCTGTACCAATATTTTGCCTATACTATTGCCCCTACGATATGCCACTCTAGGGATAGTTTGAAACTCCTCTATTTCAGGACAAGCTGCCTTGAGTAAAGGCCAATTTTTCTTAATAAGATTGAAAACTTTCTGACTCATGATGTTAGAAGAACTCACAAAATTCAATCTTTTAGATTGACAAATATTAGACCTCTTGAGGGGATTGTGTAGGGATTTCTCTATACTGTCTAATTCCTGACTTGCATAGCCTCTCTGTGTAAATTTGTTTACCATCTCAGCGGATCTGACCCGCTTAATACTAGGGTCTGAGACAATCCTGTCTACCCTTATGAGTTGGGATTTGGGAACACTTTGAAATACTCTCGGGGGATGAAAGCTCTTACGGTGTAACAAAGTGTTACAGTCTGTGGGTTTGATGAATAGGTCAGTGGTCAAATGGCCATTTTGCTTGGACACCATTGTATCTAGGAACTCTACCTTGTGAAAATCCTCTTTGCAACTGAATTTTAAGAAAGGGATTGCGCTTTCAATGTTCTTTCTCAACTGTGTCAGTTTGTCAGGGGGGCTCCGCCACACAATGAACAAGTCATCAATGTAGCGGAACCACCCCAAACAATACTGATTAAATAATGGATCATTATATATCACCCTTTCCTCAATGGAATCCATGACTAGGCAGGCATACGCTGGGGCCACATTGGACCCCATAGCCGTGCCCGTCTTTTGCATATAAAACTGTTTCTCATATAGAAAAAAGTTATTGGCTAACACCAAATCTAACAACTGTAACAGCCAATCCTGTTGTATGTTACTATACTGACCGTTTGTTGCAAGTGAATTAGTATGCAGTCAAGCCCCACTGTATGTGGTATTACTGTATACAGTGAAGTAACATTCCAGGTAGACAGGATGACATCCTCCCCCAAATCCTCCAACTTAGAAATTAACTCAATAAAATGACTAGTATCCCTGATATATGACCTTCCTTTAGTAACTAAGGGAGATAATATCTTATCTAAGAACTGAGCTGTTGGGCTCAATAAAGAGCCTATGCCCGCCACGATAGGTCTACCAGGGGGATCTATTAACATCTTGTGAACTTTGGGAACCACATAGAATACAGGCACAATGGGAAATTTAGGAATCAAAAAATCATACAATTTTCTAGTTAACATATTATGTAATAGTCCCAAATCCAGATTCTTAACCAGGCTTTTATAAATATCATTAGTAGGGTCACAGTCCAATTTTACATATACATTGGTATCCTCAAGCTGTCACAATATTTCCTGTTTGTATTTGGCTGTGTCCATTACCACCACCGCCCCACCCTTATTGGCGGGCTTGATGGTGACTTCTGTGTTATCCTGTAAAGTTTTTAAGGCCTGGTATTGGTTACTGGTTAGGTTGTTTATATCCCTTTTTTTACTTGTGCTAATAAGTTTCTTAAAGTCTGTTTCTTCCCTTTTTTTAAAAGGTTTCCACAGCCACGTTGTCTCTCGAGGGATTAAATACACTTTTAGATCTCAGTCCATAAGGGGACACATCAAAGAGAGCCCCATTCTCATCATTATGCACAGTCTGTGGTATAAACTGTTGTTGGGGTTATTAAAGAATGCTTTAAGGCGCAGTCCCCTGAAGAAGCATGTCAGATCAGTCAGGATTAGGGTTGCCACCTGCCCCGGTTTAAAGATAAATCCTAAGAGCTCCCCTGGGACTGGCACAGCAGTGAGCGCAGATGAAAAAAATTAGCTGGCCAGGGGAGCTCTTAGCCCGGCAGGAGGAGAGACGGAGCCTGCCTGGAGTATACTGTATGTGGGAGGGAGCAAGAGGAGGGTCACGTACACGTCCATCCGTCGCTGTGCTGAGCTTGTGCTTAGCTTGCGCTGGGCAGCTGTGATGTTTAGATTAGCGCCATTAGCACTGTAGTGCTCAGAACCGGGAGCAACAGCTGCAGAGGAGACAGTCAAACAGCAGAGGTTCAGGGGTGTGTGCACTGCAGTCGTTGACCGGTCCTATAACTAACAGCACAGAGGATCTCTGTGATAATTGAAGATGTTTGATTGCCAAGTCTAACGCCTAGATTTAGAGTTCTGCGGCCAAAGGGGTGCGTTAGCTACGCATGCTTTTTTCTGGCCGCACCTTTTAAATACCGCTGGTATTTAGAGTTCACAGAATGGCTGCGTTAGGCTCCAAAAAAAGGAGCGTATAGCATATTTACCGCAACTTCAACTCTCGATACCAGCGGTGCTTACGGACGCGGCCAGCTTCAAAAACGTGCTCGTGCACGATTCCCCCATAGAAAACAATGGGTCTGTTTGAGCTGAAAAAAACCTAACACCTGCAAAAAAGCCGCGTTCAGCTCCTAACGCAGCCCCATTGTTTTCTATGTGGAAACACTTCCTACGTCTGCACCTAACACTCTAACATGTACCCCGAGTCTAAACACCCCTAACCTTACACTTATTAACCCCTAATCTGCCGCCCCCGCTGTCGCTGACCCCTGCATATTATTTTTAACCCCTAATCTGCCGCTCCGTACACCCCCGCCACCTACATTATCCCTATGTACCCCTAATCTGCTGCCCTAACATCGCCGACCCCTATATTATATTTATTAACCCCTAATCTGCCGCCCCCAACGTCGCCTCCACCTAACTACACTTATTAACCCCTAATCTGCCGACCGACCTGAGCGCTACTATAATAAATGTATTAACCCCTAATCCGCCTCACTCCCGCCTCAATAACCCTATAATAAATAGTATTAACCCCTAATCTGCCCTCCCTAACATTGCCGACACCTAACTTCAAGTATTAACCCCTAATCTGCCGACAGGAGCTCACCGCTACTCTAATAAATTTATTAACCCCTAAAGCTAAGTCTAACTTTAACCCTAACACCCCCCTAAATTAAATATAATTTAAATCTAACGAAATAAATTAACTCTTATTAAATAAATTATTCCTATTTAAAGCTAAATACTTACCTGTAAAATAAACCCTAATATAGCTGCAATATAAATTATAATTATATTATAGCTATTTTAGGATTTATATTTATTTTACAGGTAACTTTGTATTTATTTTAACCAGGTACAATAGCTATTAAATAGTTAAGAACTATTTAATAGCTAAAATAGTTAAAATAATTACAAAATTACCTGTAAAATAAATCCTAACCTTAGTTACAATTAAACCTAACACTACACTATCAATAAATAAATTAAATAAACTACCTACAATTATCTACAATTAAACCTGACACTACACTATCAATAAATAAATTAAATACAATTCCTACAAATAAATACAATTAAATAAACTAACTAAAGTACAAAAAATAAAAAAGAACTAAGTTACAAAAAATAAAAAAATATTTACAAACATTAGAAAAAAATTACAACAATTTTAAACTAATTACACCTACTCTAAGCCCCCTAATAAAATAACAAAGACCCCCAAAATAAAAAAAATGCCCTACCCTATTCTAAATTACAAAAGTTCAAAGCTCTTTTACCTTACCAGCCCTTAAAAGGACCTTTTGTGGGGCATACCCCAAAGAATTTAGCTCTTTTGCCTGTAAAAAAAACATACAATACCCCCCCCAACATTACAACCCACCACCCACATACCCCTAATCTAACCCAAACCCCCCTTAAATAAACCTAACACTAAGCCCCTGAAGATCTTCCTACCTTATCTTCACCTCGCCGGGTATCACCGATCGGTCCTGGCTCCAAAATCTTCATCCAACCCAAGCGGGGGCTGGCGATCCATAATCCTGCGGCTGAAGAGGTCCAGAAGAGGCTCCAAAGTCTTCATCCTATCCGGGAAGAAGAGGCGATTTAGACCGGCAACCATCTTGATCCAAGCGGCATCTTCTATCTTCATCCGATGAGGAACGGCTCCATCGTGAAGACCTCCAGCGCGGATCAATCTTCTTCCTCCGACGTCCAACTGAAGAATGACGGTTCCTTTAAGGGACGTCATCCAAGATGGCGTCCCTCGAATTCCGATTGGCTGATAGGATTCTATCAGCCAATCGGAATTAAGGTAGGAAAATTCTGATTGGCTGATGGAATCAGCCAATCAGAATCAAGTTCAATCCGATTGGCTGATCCGATCAGCCAATCAGATTGAGCTCGCATTCTCTTGGCTGATCGGAACAGCCAATAGAATGCGAGCTCAATCTGATTGGCTGATTGGATCAGCCAATCGGATTGAACTTGATTCTGATTGGCTGATTCTATCAGCCAATCGGAATTCGAAGGACGCCATCTTGGATGACGTCATTTAAAGGAACCGTCATTCGGCGAGTAGGCGTCGGTTGAAGAGGTTGGATCCGCGTCGGTTGGAAAGAACATGGCTCCGCTCCAGAAGAAATAAGATTGAAGATGCGGCTTGATAGAAGACTTCATCCCGATGATGGACTTCCGACTTCAGCCCGATGATGGAGTTCTTCAGTCGCCGCTTGGATCCAGACTTCAGCCCGAGGATGGACGTCACTCTTAAGCCCCCCGCTTGGGCTTGGATCAAGACATCGGAGGCTCTTCTGGACAGATCGGGACCCGGTGTGGTGAAGACAAGGTAGGAAGATCTTCAGGGGCTTAGTGTTAGGTTTATTTAAGGGGGGTTTGGGTTAGATTAGGGGTATGTGGGTGGTGGGTTGTAATGTTGGGGGGGGGTATTGTATGTGTTTTTTTTTACAGGCAAAAGAGCTGAATTCTTTGGGGCATGCCCCGCAAAGGGCCCTGTTCAGGGCTGGTAAGGTAAAAGAGCTTTGAACTTTTTTAATTTAGAATAGGGTAGGGCATTTTTTTATTTTGGGGGGCTTTGTTATTTTATTAGGGGGCTTAGAGTAGGTGTAATTAGTTTAAAATTGTTGTAATATTTTTCTAATGTTTGTAAATATTTTTTTATTTTTTGTAACTTAGTTCTTTTTTATTTTTTGTACTTTAGTTAGTTTATTTCATTGTATTTATTTGTAGATATTGTATTTAATTAATTTATTGATAGTGTAGTGTTAGGTTTAATTGTAGATAATTGTAGGTATTTTATTTAATTAATTTATTGATCGTGTAGTGTTAGGTTTAATTGTAACTTAGGTTAGGATTTATTTTACAGGTAATTTTGTAATTATTTTAACTATTTTAGCTATTAAATAGTTCTTAACTATTAAAAAGACAAGTGAGTGGGGTTTTTTCCGTATGGTTCATTCTCCCTCCTCTGACTGTTAAACTGTCAGACATTCACTGCCAGTATCGTAGCTACTCTGATATGGGGTTCTTATCTTGCTATCAGGTGGACTTATCAAGGTTTATCCTCTTGCTCCTTATATTTTCCTCTGATGCGCCTGCAATATACTGTAATCGCTTAAGCTTTAAAGGACATTGATTATGTTTGTACTTCATACACATGTCTGGTGACTGATCAAAGTACCTGTTATTTACA